>NC_057795.1:203909892-203967525 GCF_018294505.1 Triticum aestivum
GTGGTATGGACCAGGCGTCATTCAAGCTAAGTTTTGCCTTGCCGGGAAGCAAACGACAGAAAAGCTAAGTTGCCAAAGTTTGAGCAATCAATTTTTAAATTTTTGAGTTATTTTCCTCGAACGACCCTGCTTTGTATGGAAAACCTGTGGGCGCAGGAACCAACTCGTGGCTAGTTGTGCCCTTACTTTGTTTCGAGTCTCCTCAACAACTTAAGTGTGCTGCATCTAGTCGCGACAAGGTTTCTTGTCGGAAGCAGCGCCGCCAGCAGGCTGCTGAAGTTCCGCACTCAGCGCTCGCGGCTCGGGCGCCTGCGCCGACAAGTTCCCTAGAAGCGTAGGGTAAAAACATACAAAGGAAGGAATCTAGTAGAGGAAATAACATAGCAATTGATAACAGAAATAAAGTTATATTACAAGATAACTTGTCGCAGCTCTAACAGACTGTTTTCATAACATGATTAGCAGCGACAAGGAAAAAGAAGAAATGGGCGGCCTAGTCTACGCGGTCGCCCTCAACCCTCTTGATCTCGCTTGTTGGACCCTTCGGCGTCTGGCGGCAAGGACTTGAGGACGTTGGTGAAGCTGAGGCCCGGATTGCGGAAGGCCACCTTCATCAGCACCTTCTGGAGAACCCCGGCGCAGATTTTGCGTGACTCGTTGGCCAGCTGCTTTGGGATCCTTTCCCGGAGACGCTGGAGTGCCGTCGCCACGCCCTTGAAGAACAGGCTGAGCTTGGCGCTGGGTTGGAGATTCTCGTCGGAGGGATACCCAAAGTCCTCCATCCCCAGCTGCGCCAGCTCCTTGTTGATGACTGTGGCGATATTCACCAGATCCTCGGTCCAGTGCTCCACAGTATCTTTGAATGAGTTCTGGGTAACTGCGATGCTCTCCAGCAGTGCCGTGTCAGCCTTGACCTTCTCCGACAAGGTCTTCTCCCGCTCCTTGGCGGCCTCCAGCGTCTGCGTCAGTGTGGCCAGCTTCAGCTCCAGGTCCGCATTGGAATCCTTGGCGGCGCTGAGCTCCTTGCCCCTCTCAGCGAGAAGACCTTGCAGCTCACCGTGGGCGGCAGCATCCTTCTCACGCTCACGCTTGAGCGCGGCAAGCTCCTCGCCGCTCTTCCCAATGTTGGCCTCCAGCTGCTCCACCTTCTCCTCCAGCTCTTTCTTGGCGGCCTCTGCAATCGCGACAACGTCCTTTGCTTCCTTGAGCACCCCGCCAAGTGCTTGCTCGCGCTCGGCGAGCTCCTCCTCGTAGCTGTCGAGGTTGGCCTTCCGCTGCACCAATTCTCCTTCTCGCGCGGACTGCTTCTCGGCGGCCAGCCTTTGTTCCTCCTCAGCTTCGGCCTTCTCGAGAAGGAAGGCCGTGCGCTCCTCGTCGAGTCGCTCCCGCTCCTGTGCCAGGGACCGGAGAGCTTCTTGATTGTGGCCCTGGAGCTCCTCCGTGCGCTTCTCCATGTCAACTCCCTCCTTCACGACAAGCGCTTCCTGGGAAGCCAGCTTGGCTTGCCGCGCGCGGTAGAGTGACAGCAGCCTTCGCAGCAGCTGCTCCTCCTCAGGCTCGCCACTGCTGCTGCTGGGCGCGTCAACCAACGACAGTCCGTGGAGGCAAGCACCTCATCATCGAAAGATTCCCCCTCGACCGGCGCCCTGGAGCTCGACGCCCAGGGTAGCATGATGAAGATATCGTCACCGGCCTTCAAGTAGGCACCGGGCTGGGGCTCCTCGGAGCCCGGCTCCGCAGCAGCGGCAGAGGGATCGGCGGTCGGCGCAGCGCCTGGCGCTCCTGCGGCCTCAGGGTCATCAGTGCGATCGCCCGACCCCTCGCCGCCTTCTGCGGCGGCAGCCTTGGCGGCCTCCTCGCTGGCGGTCTCATCAGCACCAGCCCCTTCCTCGCCGGTGCCCTCTGTCTCCATTGGCTCAGCAGCAGATGGGTCTGAAGAACGAAGAAGGGAGAAAAATCAATTAAAAATCCAAGAGAAGAAAATCAAAATAAGAAGAACCCAAGGGAAAGTTTTTGGACAAGTGAATTACCTATGCCAAGATCGGCAGTTGCGGTCCCGGCCGCCGCAGGATCGACGGTGCTGCCCCTTGCCGGAGAGTTCTCCCTTGCCGGAGAGCGCTCCCTTACCGGGAACCACTCCCTTGGCGGCGTAGTCGAAGCATATGGCACTTCAGAACCAGCTTCCGGGCGCTCCTGATGTGGCTGCTCTGCTCCTACACAAATCAACAAGCAAGATATCAACAAAGGAAAAAGCACTCATGCGCGCCCGACAGCAGAAAGCTAACTATGAACTTACGCTGGGGGCTGCGCTGGGGGCTGCTTTGAGGAGTGACTGTCGGGTCCGTCAAGGTGGTCTCGGACCCACCCCCTGCTGACACGGTGGGGTCATCTTCGATGACGATCATCGTGGCCTTGGCCCTCTTCGCCGCTCTCTGGGCCAGCGTCCTGAAAAGAAAGGAGTCCAGATTGAAGCAAGTCAGATACAAGATAAAAACAACAAGATTGAAGAACTACAAGAGCACCAAAGAAACTTACTCTTCTTCCTCCTCGTTGGAGCTGAGCGCAGAAAGGTCGAAGTCCGTCCCCCCTCTTGCGCGGCGAGGCGGGGGAGTAGGATCCCTTGCACGCTTGGCGGGGGCGGTGGCGGTGGCCCGGGAAGATCCCGCTCCAGTTGCCGCTGCTGCGTGGGGCGCTCCCGCGGCAACATTGCTTGCCGCGGTAGAGCGTGTCGCACGGCTTGGCGGCTGTTGACCCGGCTGTCGCCCCGCTACGTCCGCGGCCCTGCGAAGACGCCTTCTTGGCGGGGCCGGGGGCTCCGCCTGCGGCAAGCCTTTTGAAGGCTCGGGCTCTTCCTCGCCGGCCTCGCTCGGCTCAGCTTCAGAACCGGCAGGCTCTTCCTCGCCAATGAACTCCGCGCGCTCGGCGAGGTTTGCCGCCTCTGCAGCCTCCGCATCCTCCATAGTGAACCCGAACGCGCCCGCGACAGCTGCGTCCGCAACCTCTTCTGCCCTAGTGGTGATGCGCTGCAGCTCCTCGTCAGTGGTGTCACGGGTGAGGCTCTTCTGCTCGTCAGCGTGGACCGGCACTTCTTCCAAGTTGTCGAAGAACGCTTGCACGACGTCATCCGCAGGCTCTTGCCAAGTTGGAACGATTCCATGTGAATCGCACAACGGCATCATGGCGCAGATCCGGTCAAGCGAAGAATTGTTGCACAATGGAACGACGCCCCTCGGCAGCGTGAATGGGTGCTGGGGTCGCGTTTGAACAACTCCAGGAGCATTGCATCCAGCTCCAGGACGGTGAAGTTGTAGTTGAGGCCCGGCCGCAGCCTCATGATGTCCGCCGAGTTCTTGAATTCCCAGGCGGGCCTCCCCCTCTCCTGCAGGGGGGCGATGCGGCAGCGGAGGAAATCTGCGCCTACAGCGCCTACAGTGAGCCCGGCAAGCCTAAGGCGAAGGATCCTAGTAATGGCGATCTTCAGCCTCTCGTCTTCTGGGGCCACGTTGCTCCAGTCATTGCCGTGCACTATTGGAGCTTGGCGCACGGCAGTGAAGGGCTGCGGATTCTCCTCAACGATCCAGCACCACTCCGCTCTCCACTCCTCCCACTTGCTGCGGAGCTCGCCCTCCAAGTACGCCTCCTTCTTGCCGACTCTCGAGATCCAGGCGATCCCTCCGGCAAGCGGCTCTCCTCTCTCTACCCGAGGTATGAAGAAGTGGCGGAAAAGGGCAACATTGGGGTGGACTCCGACAAAGTTCTCGCACAAATGTGCGAAAATTGCCATGGTCAGAACGGTGTTGGGGGTGAAATCAAGGAGGCGGAAGCCGTAGGTGTTCATAATATCGCAGAAGAACTCCGAGAAGGGCGGGCAGAGCCTGCAATAGAAGAATAGCGCGAAGAATGGGTACCCATTTGGAGCCAGCTCCGAAGCAGCGGTCGGGAGTACCCTCGTGCGCGGATGCGCACGCGTCTCCGTCGCCCAAAAGAGGTAGAAGTATTCCCTCAGCTCCTTCACGCCGAGCTGGGGGGAGAAGATCGCCCGCTCCTTCCGCAGCGCCGCGAGCCGCTGCGCCTCGGCCGACTTCACGCCCTTTCCCTTGTCGGCTTTCGGAGCCATGGCGGAGGTGGTGGGGGAGGTCGACGGCGTTGGTGGTGCTGGTGGCAATGGGGGGCGGAGCGCTGCTCTCTCGGCTTCGGGAAGAAGGGGGGAGCGGCGGAGGTTCGTGAAGATGGAGTAGTAGCAACCAGCGAGGGGGAACGAACTGCCCCTGTTTCCTCTGCTTATAAAGAGGGACGGGGCGGACGTTTCGCCCTTCCGAATAAAGAACCACCCACGATCTCTCCCACGACGCCGCATTCAACGCGTGCTGTTAGGGGAGAGCGCGGTGGATACGGAGCGAGATTCAGCGTGGCCCAGTCCGCGTGTGCCCGTGCCCTGTCTTGGGCCTGGCCCAACAGCGCTCGGCACCGTGTCTGGCCCAGGCCCGGGGGCTCCTGTCGGTGTACTAGAATAGGGGTACCCTAGTACCCCGAACTTGTGCACGGGCAGTTACAGCACCCCGCGGCAAGGCTTGCCGGGCGAACGCCAAGATCCTCCGTGGTTCCCTTGGAGCCATTCAAGAACAAAGTATTTAAGCTCAGGAGACAAGGCCCCGGCAAGAGGAGCTTGCTGGGAAGGCCAACCAAGGCACTCCAAGGAACTTGCCGCGACGCGCCACGCGCTCGGGCAAGACAACAAGGCCCCGGCAAGAGGAGCTTGCCGGGAAGACCAACCAAGGTACCTCGAGGCCCGGTGAGCGACAAGCCTCCGGACCCGACAAGACAACAGCAGCGGCAAGGCGCTTGCCGCGGCAGGCGGCCACTCTGTGCCCACGCTCCAGCGCATCCACCAACGTGTCGCTCTGGGGGCCTCTCCAGGCGCGCGTGGCGGGAGGCTGTGCAGCCAGCGGTGCGCAGTGGCATGCGAAGCTGACAAGATCGCCATCGTGGCGAACGGTGGCGCCCTTAACGGTCCTTTTCTGCACTGTTTGGGTGACTCAGACGGGCATTTAATGCCCTTGTCCCCTGTCGTTAGGGTTAGGTAGGGTGCACTGTACAAGTAACTGTACCAACCACCTCACTTTTTACATTTATACCCTTCTCAGTGTTGCCACCTGTCGGTGACCCCTTTACCGTATAAAAGGAGGCCCATGCGCAACGTAGAGGGGGTTCGGTTCGACTGGTTCGCGAGGTTCAACTAGTTCGAAACCCAGAAAAACACTAGGCTCTCTCTCTGGAGCAAGAACACAAGATAATACAACCAGACAAGCAGCAGTAGGAGTGTTATCTCTTCGGAGATCTCCGAAGCTGGGTAAACTGCTCGTGTGCTTCGCCTCGATCTGCTCTTCGTGAGATCTCCGCCCCCGCCGAATCGAAAGGGGCCCGGTCCGCCGGCCCCATAGGTGTTCGTGGATTAGTTTCCCCCGACACTTGAGAACATTCTTTGTCTCCCCTTGTGTCGAATAAATAAATTTGGGTTGAATACTCCCCCTCGAAAACTGTTGACATCCCCTATACTTGTGGGTTGTAAAGACTATTTTTTGGCACTGTTGCTGGGGAGCATAGCTCTATTCTTTGAGTCACTTGGGATTTATATCTTCTGATCACTATGAGGAACTTGAAAATGAAAGAACCAAGATTTTCCCTCAACTATGAGGGGAGGTAAGGAACTGCCATCTAGCTCTGCACTTTATTCACCATCTGTTTTGAGTAAACTTGTGACACCTGCACCTGCTATTGATTCTGATATGTCGCATGTTATTGATGATGCCACTTCTGCTATGCATGATGCTTATGATGATACTACTTCTATGCTTGATAATATTGTGCCATTAGGTGAATTTCTTGATGAACAACTTGCTAGGGTTAGGGAGAATGAAATTATTAAAACTGATAATATTGCTGAAAGTGATGATGACGATTCTCCCCCTAGATATGAATTGCCTGGTGTACCTAAGGGTCATGTTATGGATGAAGAAACTGCTAGAGGCCTTTTTGCTTGCAAAGATAGATATGATGTTAAGAAAGTTTTAGCTAAGCTGAAAGAAAAGTCTCTGAATGCTAGAATAAAATATGACCCTGCTTTTGCTACTTCACCTATCTGTATTTCTGATAAGGATTATGATTTCTCTGTCGATCCTGAATTAATTACTTTGGTTGAATCTGATCCTTTTTATGGCTATGAATCTGAAACTGTTGTGGCACATCTTACTAAATCGAATGATATAGCCACCCTATTTACTCATGAGGAAAAAAATCATTATTACTATATCCTTGAATTGTTTCCTTTCTCATTAAAGGGTGATGCTAAAATATGGTTTAATTCTCTTGCTCCTGGTTGTGTGCGTAGTCCCCAGGATATAATTTACTACTTCTCTGCTAAATATTTCCCCACTCATTAGAAACAAGCTGCCTTAAGGGAAATATATAATTTTGTGCAAATTGAAGAAGAGAGTCTCCCACAAGCTTGGGGAGGCTTCTCCAATTACTTAATGCTTTGCCTGATCATCCTCTCAAGAAAAATGAAATACTTGATATCTTTTATAATGGACTAAATGATGCTTCTAGAGACCACCTAGATAGTTGTGCTGGTCGTGTTTTCATGGAAAGAACTGTTGAACAAGCTGAATTGATATTGAATAATATATTGAGCAATGATAATGATTGGACACTTCCTGAACCAACTCCTAAGACAACTCCGAAGAAAAGGGGTATTCTATTTCTCAGTCCTAAAGATATGCAAGAGGCAAAGAAATCTATGAAAGAAAAAGGTATTAAAGCTGAAGATGTTAAGAATCTACCACCTATTGAACAAATACATGGTCTTGATAACCGGACACAGGTAGTAAATGTAAATTCTCTCTATAGATTTGATGAAGGCAATATCCCTCATTATAAGTCTGCTAGCCAATGCTTGGATGAGTTCGATAATTTTATTGTTAAACAAGAAAACTTCAATGCTTATGTTGGTAGACAATTGAAACGTAATGCTTATATGATTGAACACTTGAGTGATTATATGTCTAGAGTTAAAGGTGACCTTAAGCTTATTAGTAAACATGCATCTATGGTTACCACTCAAGTATAACAAGTACTTAAGGCACAAGATGATTTGCTCAATGAGTTAAATAATAAGAAAAATGATAATGTTGTTAAAGTTATGACTAGAGGTGGTAGAATGACTCACGAACCTTTGTATCTTGAGGGCCATCCAAAGAGAGTTGACCAAGATTCTCAGAGAACTAATGTTGATGCACCTAGTCCTTCTGAGAAGAAGAAAAAGAAAAATGATAGGACTTTGCATGCTTCTAGTGAACCTGTTATTGACACACCTAAGAATCCTAATAATATTTCTATTTCTGATGCTGAAACACAATCTGGTAATGAGCATGAACCTAGTGATAATGTTAATGATGATGTTCATGTTGATGCTCAAACTAGCAAATAATGTAAATGATGATGTTCATGTTGATGCTCAAACTAGCAATAACAATGATCTAGAGATTGAACCGGCTGTTGATCTTGATAAGCCACAATCAAAGAATCAATGTTATGATAAGAGAGACTTTGTTTCTAGGAAGCACGGTAAAGAAAGAGAACCATGGGTTCAGAAACCCATGCCTTTTCCTCCTAAGCCATCCAAGAAAAAGGATGATGAGGATTTTGAGCGCTTTCCTGAAATGATTAGACCTATCTTTTTGCGTATGGGTTTGACTGATATGCTTAAAATGAATCCTTATGCTAAGAATATGGAAGATATTGTTACAAATAAAAGAAAATATCGGAAGCTGAAATTTCCACCATGCTTGCTAATTATACTTTTAAAGGTGGAATACCAACGAAACTTGGAGATCCAGGAGTACCAACTATACCATGCTCCATTAAAAGAAACTATGTTAAAACTACTTTATGTGATCTTGGAGCTGGTGTTAGTGTTATGCCTCTCTCTTTATATCATAGACTTGATTTGAATAAGTTGATACCTGCTGAAATCTCTTTGCAAATGGCTGACAAATCAACAGATATACCTGTCGGTATTTGTGTGGATGTGCCTATTGTGTTATGCCTCTCTCTTTATATCGTAGACTTGATTTGAATAAGTTGATACCTACTGTAATCTCTTTGCAAATGGCCGACAAATCAACAGCTATACCTGTCAGTATTTGTGTGGATGTGCCTATTGTGGTTGCAAACGTTACTATTTTAATGAACTTTGTTATTCTTGATATCGCTCAAGACGACAGCATGTCGATCATCCTTGGTAGGCCCTTTTTGAATACTGCAGGGGCTGTTATTGACTACCACAAAGGCAATGTCACTTTTCATGTTAATGGTAATGAGCATACGGTACACTTTCCGAGGAAACAACCTCAAGTTCATAGCATAAATTCTATTGGAAAAATTTCAACGATTATTATTGGAGGTTTTTAATTCCCTCTTCCTACTATCAAAAAGAAATATGATACTCTTGTTGTTGGGGACATGCATATCCCCGTTGAGGTAACCTAGTGTTATTCAAAAATTCTCCAGTTTTATGTTATTCGGAAGAAGTTTGTTAACAAGACTTTATCAACCTTGTTAGTTGATTCCTTTTGATGAGCATGAGATGGATGAAGTTAGAAAGCACAACCCTCTGTACCCTCCTTTTACTTTCTGTTATTTAGATTAAATAAAGCAAAAATGGTATTTTCTGTCTGTTTTCTGAGTTATCCATGCAATAAAAAGTACCCTAGAAATAAAAGTTCTCCAAATGCCCTGGAAATGAAGTATGTTTTTTGTAGAATATTTAAGAATTTCTGGCACTGAGAACACACCAGGGGCCCCCACCATTTGGCCATGAGGGCACAGGGCACGCCCACCCCCTTGGGGCACGCCCCTGCCTCGTGGGCCCCACATGGACCCCCTCCACTTATTCCAGCACCCACACACTTCGTCTTCCTCCAGAAAAAATCATCCCGTAGCTCAAACCCGTGTTCTAGCTGGTTTTGCTGCCATTTTCGATCTCCTTGCTCAAAGCTCCATTCACAAAATTATTTTGGGGGATTGTTCTTCGGTATGTGATTCCACCAATGGTCCAATTAGTTTTTGTTCTAGTGCTTTATTTGTAACAAATTTTTGCTGCTAAGGTGACCCTGTTCTTGAGCTTGCATGTCAAATTTATTTGGTCAAAAGTAGTTCTAATGCATGATATAGCCTCTAGGAACTTGTGGGAGTAGTTGCTATCAATCTTGTTGAGTTTGTTTCACTTTTATTTTGAGTCATTAAAAATTTTAGAAAATTTTTAGGAAAAGAAAAATGCATAGGAAAAATGTACCAAGGTGGTTCTTCAAGGAAACAGGAACCAAGGCTTGCGATACGTGAGCCGAATGATTAACCACCGAGGGAAGCTCAAGTGCAGCCTTGTGAATGGCCGTCAGAGGAGTTTATGGTCCAAGCATGCATCAAGGATGAATTTGATGCGTATGTGCGGAACACTGACCTTGAGGGCTTCGTGTCAGATTAGTGTCGTCAGTACCACTACCTCGCTGATTCCTTTGTGAGGAGGTTTTAATTTTCATCCTCGCGCAATTCTCACACTGTTTAATTTGATCTTTCTGACAAATCATATACCATGGACCTAGAAAATTTTTAATACTGCTTGTAAACTCTTGAAGTGGGGCAATGTTAGTGAACCTCGCAAATATGAATATAAAGACTTTCTTGCCAGTATCACTGTGGGGGAATCTAGAGAAATCACACAAGCTACCTTAGGGAGCATTAAAAACATTTCCCTTCCATACATTATTTTGCTCTCTTTATAAGTAGATGCATTAACGTTAAAGATAAGGTGTGTCACATGTGCGTTCCAGATCTTAATGTCCTCAAGAGTGCAGTATTAGGTGATAAACAATATAACTTGGGGGCCATTATTGCACGAAGGTTGCATCTTAATGGTACATGTGGAGATCTGTTTGGTGGAATTTATGCAACTCTTATAGCTAATTATCTTGGTGTACCTATACACGGCAATGATATGGAGTTGCCACCTGCTTATCTAGACTATAGTGCTATGGTTCGCCATCAGTTTCTTGAGAGGAACGAACAGTTCCTCCAGTATCGACTAATCTTTGACAAATGGCATACTGTCCATGTTGCTCTCCCTGCTCTCACTTTCTTTAACTTTCAGGCAAAAAGGAGATACTTTATAACCAGGGAGGAGGTGAACGAATATGAGAGGAGGATGGAGGCAACTCGCCTCCAAGCTGCAGCTCTTCAGGCAGTAGCTGCCGCATCTCAGTACAACTCCAACTAGAACTTTGGATATTCGCCAGGCCAGCAGTGGCCGTAGACCAACTTAGGCCAAAAGCCTAAGCTTGGGGGAGTACGTATTTCTCACCGACATTACATTCATGTTCACACACTCATCCTAGTTGTCGGTGCTCATACTTTTTCATTGTACTATCCATGCTAGTTTATTTTCTTTTCTTGCTTTCTTGTGTGTTTGAAAAACCTTAAGAAAAACCAAAAGAAATTAGTTGTAGCTTTTAGCTAGTTTACTTTCCATGCCTGTAGTAGTAGTAGTTAAAAGAAAACCCAAAAAGATTTCTCGTTCTTCTTTGCTTATTGGGAGTTTTCCCGTGTAAATAGTTTTGTTTCTTTTCTTTTCTTTGGGGGTCGAGAGGAGAAGACCACGATGAAAATGTTGAGTAGCTCTCATATGCTTTATTGTTGATCTAACCAAGAGCCCATATTACCTTGTCTTCTCCTTTGAATTAAATGCTTGCAGATTCCAGCTTAGTCCAATGCACGTGCACTATTATTAGTATCCACACCGTTCGGTCGTGCAAGCGAAAGGCAATAATGACGATATATGATGGACTGATTGAGATGAGAGAAGCTGGTATGAACTCGACCTATCTTGTTTTTGTAAATATGATTAGTCCACCATTCCTAATTTAGCCTATTATGGATGAAACATATTTGCAATGACAATTAGAGATTATAGTTGCTCATGCCATGCTTAATTAGCTAAGATTTTATAGTGGTTTACCTTGCGTGCCAACATGCTACTAAAATGATTGTGATGTGGTATGATAGGGTGGTATCCTCCTTTGAATGATTCGAGTGGCTTGACTTGGCACATGTTCACGCATGTAGTTGAAACAAAATCAACATAGCCTCCACGATATTTATGTTCATGGTGATTTATATCCTACTCATGCTTTCACCCATTGTTGATTAATCTTAATGCATGTTCATGAATGTTGTCGCTCTCTAGTTGGTCGCTTCCTAGTCTCTTTCTAGCCTTCACTTGTACTAAGCGGGAATACTGCTTGTGCATCCACTTCCATAAACCTCAAAGTTATTCCATATGAGTCCACCATACCTTCCATATGCGGTATATACTTGTCGTTCCAAGTCAATTTGTATGTGCAAAACTCTAAACCTTCAAATGAAATTCTGTTTTGCATGCTCGAATAGCTCATGTATCAACTAGGGCTGTCTATATCTTCCATGCTAGGCGGGTTATTCTCACGATGAGTGGACTCCGCTCATCACTCACGAGAAAATGGCCGGTAACCGGGATGCCCAGTCCCATGCTTAAATTAAATCAAAATTCTTCCAAACAAAACTCCCCTAGGATTGTTGTTAGTTGGATGGCACCCATTGTTTCGGACAAGCCATGGATAGATGTTTGTTGGTGGTGGGGGAGTATAAACTTTACCATTCTATTTGGGAAGCGCCTATAATGTGTGTAGCATGGAAGATATCGAGATCTCTTGGTTGTTATGTTGACAAGGAAAGTATACCACTCAAAATTTTCATCCTCGCGCAATTCTCACACTATTTAATTTGATCTTTATGACAAATCATATACCATGGACCTAGAAGATTTTAATACTGTTTGTAAACTCCCGAAGTGGGGCAATGTTAGTGAACCTCGCAAATCTGAATATAAAGACTTTCTTGCTATTATCACTGTGGGGGAATCTAGAGAAATTGCACAAGCTACCTTAGGGAGCATTAAAAACATTTCCCTTCCATACATTATTTTGCTCCCTTTATAAGTAGATGCATTAACGTTAAAGATGAGGCGTGTCACATGTGCGTTCCAGATCTTAGTGTCCTCAAGAGTGCAGTATTAGGTGATAAACAATATAACTTGGGGGCCATTGTTGCACGAAGGTTGCATCTTAATGGTACATGCGGAGATCTGTTCGGTGGAATTTATGCAACTCTTATAGCTAATTATCTTGGTGTACCTATACACGGCAATGATATGGAGTTGCCACATGCTTATCTAGACTATAGTGCTATGGTTCGCCATCAGTTTCTTGAGAGCAACGAACAGTTCCTCCAGTATCGACTAATCTTTGACAAATGACGTACTGTCCATGTTGCTCTCCCTGCTCCCACTTTCTTTAACTTTCAGGAAAAAAGGAGATACTTTTTAACAAGGGAGGAGGCGAATGAATATGAGAGGAGGATGGAGGCAACTCGCCTCCAAGCTGCAGCTCTTCAGGGGTGCTCTGCATTTATGTTTTGCGGTCTTAGAAAGGGCTAGCGAGATACCATCTTGTTATATCATATTATGATTGTTTTGAGAAAGTGTTGTCATCTGAGATTTATTATTGTTGCTCGCTAGTTGATTATGTCATTGATATGAGTAAACATGAGACCTAAATGTTATTTTGAATATGGTTAGTTCATAATCTTTGCTGAAAACTTGAATGCTGGCTTTACATATTTGCAACAACAAGATCAAATAGAGTTTGTAAAAGCTTTTGTTTATCACTTTCAGTTTGTCAACTGAATTGCTTCAGGACAAGCAAAGGTTTAATCTTGGGGGTGTTGATACGTCTCCAACATATCTACTTTTCCAAACACTTTTGCCCTTGTTTTGGACTCTAACTTGCATGATTTGAATGGAACTAACCCGGACTGACACTGTTTTCAGCAGAATTGCCATGGTGTTATTTTTGTGCAGAAATAAAAGTTCTCGGAATGACCTGAAAATCAACGGAGACATGTTTTGGAATTAATAAAAAAATATTGGCGAAAGAATCGACGTTAGGGGCCCCACACCCTGTCCACGAGCGTGCAGGGCACCCCCCTAGGGTGCGCCCCCTGCCTCGTGGGCCCCCTGGGACTCCACTGACCTCAACCCCAACTCCATATATTCACTTTTCGGGAGACAAAAATGAGAGAGAAGGATTCATCGCATTTGAGGATATGGATCCGCCGCCAAGCCCTAATCTTCCTCAGGAGGGATGATCTGGAGTCCGTTCGGGGCTTCGGAGAGGGGAAACCGTCGTCATCAATCATCCTCCATCATCAATTTCATGTTCCTCAACGCCGTGTGTGAGTAATCCCATCATAGGCTTGCTGGACGGTGAAGGGTTGGATGATATTAACCATGTAATCGAGTTAGTTTTGTTAGGGTTTGATCCCTAGTATCCATTATGTTCTAAGATTGATGTTGCTATGACTTTGACATGCTTAATGCTTGTCACTAGGGCCCGAGTGCCATGATTTCAGATCTGAACCTATTATGTTTTCATGAATATATGTGAGTTCTTGATCCTATCTTGCAAGTCAATAGTCACCTACTATGTGTTATGATCCGGCAACCCTGAAGTGACAATAATCGGGACCACTGCTGGTGATGACCGTAGTTTGAGGAGTTCATGTATTCACTTAGTGTTTATGCTTTGGTCTGGTACTCTATTAAAGGGAGGCCTTAATATCCCTTAGTTTCCAATAGGACCCCGATGCCACGGGAGGGTAGGACAAAGATGTCATGCAAGTTCTTTTTCATAAGAATGTATGACTATATTCGAAATACATGCCTACATTACCTTGATGAACTGGAGCTAGTTCTGTGTCATGCTATGTTATAACTATTGCATGATGAATTATATCCGACATAATTATCCATCACTGATCCATTTCCTACAAGCCTTTCACATATTGATCTTTGCTAAGTTACTTCTCCATTGCCACTATTATGATTACTACAAAACTGCTACTGTTACTTTCGCCACCGTTACCGTTACTTCCATAGTACTTTGATACTAAATACTTTGCTGCAGATATTAAGTCTTTCAGCTGTGGTTGAATTGACCACTTAACTGCTTATACTTGAGAATATTCTTTGGCTCCCCTTTTGTTGAATCAATAAATTTGGGTTGAATACTCTACCCTCGAAAACTGTTGCGATCCCCTATACTGGTGGGTTATCATTTACCTAGGTTTGGGCCACCTTGTGGTGTAAAACCCTACTCCTGCATTTTGGTGGATTGGTGCTACCTCTTGAGCACTGCGTTGGTTTTCCCTTAAAGAGGAAAGGGTGATGCAGCAAAGTAGCATAAGTATTTCCCTCAGTTTTGAGAACCAAGGTATCAATACAGTAGGAGGCTACATGCAAATCCCTCGTACCTACACAAACAAATAAGAACCTCACAACCAACACGATAAAGGGGTTGTCAATCCCTTCACGACCACTTGCAAAAGTGAGATCTGATAGAGATAATAATAAGATAAATATTTTTGGTATTTTTATGATATAGATTGGAAGGTAAAGATTGCAAAATAAAGTAGATCAGAAACTTATATGATGGAAAAAAGACCCGGGGGCCATAGGTTTCAGTAGTGGCTTCTCTCAAGATAGCATAAGTATTACGGTGGATGAACAAGTTACTGTCGAGCAATTGATGGAGAAGTGCATAATTATGAGAATATCTAGGCATGATCATGTATATAGGTATCAGGTCTACGACAAGTAGATTGAGACGATTCTGCATCTACTACTATTGATCCACACATCGACCACTATCCATCATGCATCTAGAGTATTAAGTTCATAAGAACAGAGTAACGCATTAGGCAAGATGACATGATGTAGAGGGATAAACTCAAGCAATATGATATAAACCCCATCTTTTTATCCTCGATGGCAACAATACAATACGTGCCTTGCTGCCCCTGCTGTCACTGGGAAAGGACACCGCAAGATTGAACCCAAAGCTAAGCACTTCTCCCGTTGCAAGAAAGATCAATCTAGTAGGCCAAACCAAACTGATAATTCGAAGAGACTTGCAAAGATAACCAATCATACATAAAATAATTCAGAGGAGATTCAAATATTGTTCATGGATAATCTTGATCATAAACCCACAATCCATCAGATCTCGACAAATACACCGCAAAAAGAGTTACATCGAATAGATCTCCAAGAAGATCAAGGAGAACTTTGTATTGAGAATCAAAGAGAGAGAAGAAGACATCTAGCTAATAACTATGGACCCGAAGGTCTGTGGTAAACTAGTCACACTTTATCGGAGAGGCTATGGCGTTGATGTAGAAGCCCTCCGTGATCGATTCCCCCTCCGATGGAGCGCCGAAAAAGGCCCCAAGATGGGATCTCACGAGTACAGAAGGTTGCGGCGGTGGAAATAGGGTTCGTGGTGCTCCTGGATGTTTTTAGGGTATATGGATATATATATATATATATATATATATGGGTGAAGGAAGTCGGTCATGGGAGCCATGAGGGGCCCACGAGGGTGGGGGGCGCGCCTACCTCCCTAGGCACGCCCTCCTACCTCATGGCCGCCTCGTTTGTTGCTTGTCGTCCACTCCAATTCTCCTGGATTGCGTTTGTTCCAAAAATAACTTCCGAAGGTTTCATTCTGTTTGGACTCCGTTTGATATTCCTTTTTTGCGAAACACTAAAGTAGGCAAAAAAAACAACAATTTGGGCTGGGCCTCCGAATAATAGGTTAGTCCCAAAAATAATATAAAAGTGTATAATAATGTCCATTAAACATCCAAAACAGATAATATAATAGCATGGAACAATAAAAAATTATAGATATGTTGGAGACGTATCAATTGGCCTCGAGGGGCTGAGGATGAACTAGTATAGTGGAGAACAACCTCAAGAGGTGTGTTCTTGAGCTCAAGTGAGCCGATGAGGGTGAGGGTGGAATGGATTCGATCCCCTCCTATGGTGGTGGCTAGGTCCTATTTATAGTGGCCTTGGTCCTCTTCCCAAATGAAGGCGGGAAGGGATCCCACAACGGCCAAATTTGAAGGAAGACAACTAGTAGATCTTATCCTGACGAATGTAGTCTTCTCCTGCGAAAGCCTCTGATCATGACGCTGTGGTGGGCTCGGTGATGACATCCATCCTGCCATCCTGGCGGTCATGGTCTTGTTGCACAGGAATGGAAACCTTTAGCTAATCCCTCGGGATTCCGCGCCTGCGCTTTCCTCCTTAGCACCAAAGAGGAAACTAGTACACTACGCCCGCTGCGCCCGCCTGGCCTTGGTCATCATGGCTTACATCACCCGAGCCTCGCGAGGTGAGCCTTGCATGAAAATCTCCGCTCCTCGGGAGCCAGCTTGAGGAGGCTACTCCTTTGGAGGTCTTGGTGTCGTCCGCCTCGCGAGGCTCAGCCCCTCGCGAGGGTCTTGAGTTGTCAATGTTGAAGCCGGGCCGTACCAGGCCGTTGATGGAGCCACGCCGTGGCCCGCGGGTAGGCAGGTCTGGGTACCCCGTTCCTAGAACACCAACAAATAATATATGAGTACATACATAATTAAACAAGTCTGCCTTAAGAAGGCTAGCACAAATGATACCAACGATCGAAAAAGCAAGTCCTCCTGCCTGGGAACCTTCTAACTACTCCTAGTCGTCAACGGCCTACACGTAGTAGTAGGCTCCCTCGGGGTGGTAGTAGTAGTCATCGGTGGTAGCATCTGGCTCCTAGGATCTGTCATCTGATTGCATCAATCGAGTATAGGGGGAAAGAAGTGGCAAAGCAACCGTGAGTACTCATCCAAAGCACTTGTAAGACCTACATCAGATCTACACTAATTATGCAACAATTTCAAAGGAATGGGGCTATATCTTTGGACTAAACTGCATAAATGCCAGAAGAGAAGGGAAAGCCTAGCCTAAACTGCATCTTGAAGCATCTTGCAGCATTAGAAGAGTGCAGATTAGCACAATATAAGTAGTAGTAAGTTGTATTAAACACGCCTAGAGAACCTTCCTCGACTCCCTGCGAGAAAGTAATCTCGGAGCAATCATAACCATTTCATGCCTCAGCATCCAGTTATAGTTGTATCGATCGGGATACAACTCCGAGTGTTCGTTACTGTGGACACGGCTATTCGAATAAATTAACTTCCCTGTAGGGGTGCACAAACTTACCCAACATGCTCGATTAACTTTGGCTGGGCACACCATCAGATCATACCCAGCTTCGGTTGATCGACATGCCGCAGTCCTACCTAGGCTCAACAGAGAGGCCAGCACGCCAGTCTACATCCTAAGCGCGCAAGGGTCTTGGGCCCATTGCCCTTTGCACTCTTGCACGTTGCGTACGCGGCCGATGAGCAAACATAGCCTCCTTACAAGCGCATGCTTAACCAGTCCAACCCGACGCGTGTCGCTCCACCGCTTATGTCCGAAGAGCTTTCAGCTGATACATACAATGAGAGTGCCCATACTTATTCCCGCGTGGTCATTAGTGCAAAAAAGCAAGAGGCCTACTCGGATCACTGTCGGGGGGATGGACTCCGGGCAGGCAATGGAACCCAGGTCCCTTTCAAAACCATCAGGGCTGGCAACGCCCCTCAATTCGGCTTGCCCCTGGCCGGCTTCCTAGCGCAACCCGGCCAGGTCCTGCAAACCGGCCAAGCTGGTTGGTGCATGCTGGCCGGTTCTCGCAAGACCAACCTTCATCGACAAGCAAGCATGGCTATAGTGCGCCCCCCCTTTACGCTAGCCCTGGGGGGCGGGCTGCTGTGCCGACCAAGCCCCACGCATGGGGCGAGCAGCGTTCCGGAGGCACAACACTGTAGCAAGATGGTGCAACTGTCCCATGACGACAAATACGACGTGCCTACAGTACCCAACAACCATCCGTACCCACACCTGGAGGGTCCGATACGACCCACACCCGATGGACCAGGCAAGACCCGCATCCGACTGACCCGACACACCCGGTGCCCCGGCGGCCCCCACTGTCAGCTCCTAGACATTGATGACCGACCCCGCGCCCATGTAACTTTACCATTCTAACCCAGCGGGCAGCCTATAAGACCCCCCGGTGCCCCTACATGCAAAGGGCTCAGAACTTGTAGAACACACACACCCACGGAGAAGGAGCAACCTATGCACTGGCATGCCTTCTTTCCTCCCCAAAACAGCTCATGGACCAAGCTTGTACCATCCACATATAAACCATACACGGCGGGACTAGGGGTGTTATCTCTCCGGAGAGCCCCGAACCTGGGTATGTCTTGAGCCTCGTACCAACCTCGCCTTTGGAGCCCACCGGTTGCCTCTTGCCTATCCCTCTCTTTAGCCACCCCGTGGCATCTGTCGTGCGCCCACCATGGGGCAGCTTGAGGTGCAGGCTGAAGACATGTTCTAGATGGGGCCCTTCAGCTACTTAGGTCAGCTCTGCATGCACGGCCTGGTCCCTGTGCCCGGCGTGGCGCCGGCCGGCTTCGCTGCCTCGTTCGACGCTCCCTTCTGTACACCCCGCGCCCCTGATGAGTACACTAGCTGGGTGATCAATGTCACCGACTCACACGTTCCCCTCGGTGACGACATCTCCACCGAGGTGGCAGATCTCTATGTCCAGGAGGAGGTGCTTACCACTGACTCCGGCTCCACTTTGTCCAGCACCGTGAAGAAGGCCGCTGCCGCCAGGGCCGCAGCGGAGCATGCGAGCATGGCCGACCTGTTGCACGCCATGTTGCAGAACCTCAGCATCCCCATCACCACCAACATCAACGCCACCAATGCCGCCCAGGATCGGGCCCAGCTCGAGAAGGAGCGCAAGCGCTTGCTAGACGAGGCCGCGACGCTTGCTGCTACACAGCGCTGGTTGGAGTCCGTCCAGCGGGAGTGCGACACCGCGTACGGCCTTACGCCGGCTGCGACCGAGCCCAACCGAGTTGCCGAGGTGCGGACCCATGGCGCCGCCATTGGCCGCATGCTGGGCATGGTCCTTCCCGTCTATGACACCCCCGTCAAGAACACACACGCCGCACAGGCAGCTGTTGTTGGCTTGGAGCAGCTGTAGAGTGAGGAGCTGCAGGAGCTCCTGCAACACATGACCGAGCTTCTCAGCACCGCGAACGCGCAGCAGGAGCGCCTCGACTATCCTGCGGAATCCGTCTAGCGCCACATTAAAGATCCCGACCAGCCGAACACGGCGTCTTCCCTGCCGACTAGCCGAACACTTGCAAATCCCTTGCTCTAATGGTTTTCTCCGATGTTGATGTAGCCTTTGCTATGTCCCGTTGTGATATCCCTCCATCACATGCATGCGTGCCGCCTAGTATGTCTAGGATGATTCTCTTGTCCGAACTCATACTATCAACATGTAATTGGCTCTGTATATGTATCTGTATGTCTTTAATGACTACTGCTTTGTACATACTGCACATTTGCTCATAGTTCAAGTTACATCATGAATGACTCCATACATCTGCTCCACCCCCTATTAAACTGATTCCTGGTGTTTTTAGTAGGATGTATGACGATCCTCCACCTCCACCCTATATTGCCGCAATGATGCAACAGTTTGAGCTGAATCGTCAATTTATGACTAGAGTAATGGCTCAGTTTCCAAACCAGAATGCTCATCAACAACCTGCACCAATAACATTGCAAGAATTCGTGCACCTCAACCATCAATTTTCTGCAATTCCTCCAATCCTATGGATGCTGATGATTGGCTTCGTGACATCCTGTTTGAGATGGAGTCAGCTAATGTTGCCCCTGCCAGTAACAACACCTTTGTGAAATTCCACTTGAAGGGTCCAGCTGCTCAATGGTGGGAAAGCCACAAGGGTATGTTGCCTGCAGAGAATGTAACCACTTGGCAATAATTTCAGTTAGCCTTCCGTGCACGACACATACCTCAAGGTCTGATGGACCAGAAGAAGGAGTTCCGCAAACTCTCATAGGGCACACTGAATGTGGATGTATATCAGAGGAAATTCCTTGAATTATCCCACTATCATGCGAATGACGTCTGCACTGACGCTCGCAAGCAGGAGAAATTTTATGAAGGACTGTGTCCCAATATAAAGCTTGCACTTGTTGCTCATGATTGTGAAGACTTTATGATGTTTGTCAGCCAAGCTTTCTGAGCTGAAACTGTTCTAACCGAGTAACCGAAGTCGCTCAAGCATACTCACAATGTTGACCCATTCTCGAGTCAACCTGCTCAGAAACGTCGAGTTTGTATCCCACACAATGTTCATCACCGACCTACTCCAACACCAAGGCCGTCTTATGTTGCACCTCATCTGCCTTCGCCAATAGCTAAAGATTTAGGGTGGATAGTCCAATGTTGAAGATCCTCCCCATAATGATGGATTTTGCCACAAGTGTGGACAACCAGGACACCTAGCTCTCAACTATCACCAGGATCAGCCTAAAAATGCATGCGCTCTACTATGGGTCTTAAGAAGAGCCGTCGAAGCTATCGTCCCAGAAACGGTAATACCCAACCGCCCGTTGTTGCACTTGGCTAGGCCAACCACGTCGATGTTGATAAGGCTCAGAAGGAACCAACTGTCGTGATGGGAATCCTCCTTGTTAATTCAGTGCCAGTGTCTACTCTTTTTGATTCAGGAGCGTCGTGTTCCTTCATATCTGAGAAGTTTGCACGCGAGCAATACTTACCATTTGAAAACATCTAACCTTCACTGGTGGTTAGCTCTCCAGGATCCAGGTGGGATACCTCGATGGTTTCCCACAAGAACCACACTGTAATTGGAGGATTAGTGTTCAATGCTTCACTCATGGCCCTCAAGGTTTCTACCATAAATGTTATTCTCGGTATGGCTTGGCTGAAATAACATAATGCTTTCCTCGACTGTGCCGCTAAGAAAGTCCAACTTACACATCCTATGGGCCAGTTGATCAACTACTCAGCTCAGGTGAACCAGGATGCCGAGAATCAGATATATGTTCTGAATGCATTTAATGCCTCACCTCTTGAAGGAATAGAGAACATTCCAGTCATTCATGATTTCAAAGATGTCTATCCAGAAGAACTTCCAGGAATACCACCTACTTGAGCTATTAAATTCATCACTTGAAGCTGGGCACTACTCCTATTGCCAAGCGGCCATACAAGATGCCGCCACATGAACTCGTTGAGCTTAAGGAGGAAATTGAACATGGCAAGGGTTTCATTCGTCCTAGTTCATCTGCTTGGGGAGCACCTTCTCTCTTTGTCAAGAAGAAGGATGGTACGAATCGTTTGGTCCAAGATTATCGACCTATCAACCAGGAAACAACTCAGACCAAGTATTCGCTTCCTAGAATCAATGATCTGTATGATCAACATGCTGGTTCCTCAGTATTCTCTAAACTTGATTTGAGGTTGGGTTACCACCAGATTCGGGTTTGTGAAGAGGATATTCCTAGACTGCATTCGTGACTCGCTATGGTTCATAAATGTACACCGTCATGTCATTCGGCTTAACCAATGCTCCAGCAACGTTCTTGTCAGATTTCCGGTTTCGCAAACCCTTGATAGGTTCGAACTCTGGGGTGTGTGCGGAGATCTCAACCTACCCAGCCTGCCTACTCGTGATCCTCACAACCTAGCACGTCGAGCTCAAAGGGATAGAGAGACACATCAGTTTATCCTGGTTCGGGCCACCTTGTGGTGTAATACCCTACTCCCGCTTTGTGGTGGATTTCCTCGGGGGGCCGAGGATGAACAGCCTCAGGAGGCAAGGTGTTCTTGAGCTCAAGAGAGCTGCTGAAGGAGGAATGGCTTTGCTCCGTTTGGATCTCCCTCTTTATGGTGGTGGCTAAGTCCTATTTATAGTGGCCTTGATCCTCTTCCCAAATGTTGGCGGGAAGGGATCCCACAACGGCCAGATTTGAAGGGGGACAAGAAGTACATCCTATCCCGACTAAAGTGGTCTTCGCCTGCAAAAGCCTCTGGTTGTGACGCTGTGGTGGTCTCGACGATGACCTCCGTCCTGCCGTCCTAGCATCCTTGGTCTTGTTGCACCATAATGGAAACCTTTGGCTTATTCCGCAGGACTCCATGCCTGCAGCTTGCCTCCTTTGCACCAAAGAGGAAACTGGTACTCTGCACGCTGGCGCTCGCCTGGCCTTGATCATTATGGCTCACATCAGCTGAGCTTCAGAGGTGCACCTTGCGTAGAAGTCCCTGCTCCTCGAGAGCCAGCCTGAGGGGGCCGACCCCCTTGGAGGTCCTGGCATCATCCGCCTCGCGAGGCTTGGCCCTCGCGAGGGTCTTGAGTTGTCGATGCTGAAGCTGGGTCATACTAGGCCGTTGATAGAGCCACACAGTGGGCCGCAGGCAGGCAAGTCTGGGTACCCCCCGTATCCAGAACGCCGACAGTTCTCCTGATTGATGAACTATATATTCATGGAATACCTCGACAAGTTCGTCGTGGTTTATCTGGGTGATATCCAGGTATATTCGAAGAATAAAGAAGAACATGCTGAACACCTTTTACTTGTTCTAGAAAAGCTTCGAGAACATCAACTATAGTCCAAGTATTCTAATTGAGAATTCTGGCTACCCAAAGTGACCTATCTTGGGCATGTCATCTCCAAGGATGGTATAGCCGTCAACCCGGAGCGAGTTCAGGATATTCTTGATTGGACTCCTCCGAAGAATGTCAAACAAGTCAGAAGTTTTCTTGGACTCGCTAGCTATTTCCGTTGATTTGTCGAAACTTCTCCAAGATTGCCAAGCCCCTGACTGGTCTGCTTGCTCCACCTGATACTAAGAAGGACTACATCATTTACTGATACGCTTCATGTCAAGGATTAGGCGGTGTCCTAATGCAAGAGTGCAGAGTGATTGCTTATGCCTCTCGTCAATTGCGCCCTCACGAAGAGAAATACCCAGTTCATGACATCGAGCTTGTTGTTGTCATATATGCACTCAAATAGTGGTGACATAACCTTCTTGGTAATCGTTGTGAGATCTTCACCGGCCACAAAAGTCTAAAGTACCTGTTTACTCAGCCAGATTTGAACCTCCTTCAGCAGAGATGGATGGAGACTGTAGCAGACATTGATTTCGGTATTTCCTATACCCTTGGCGAGGCTAATGTAATGGCTAATGCTTTGAGCCGCAAGTCATATTGCAAGCATCTTGAGGTTCACAAAGTTTAGCCCTCACTTGTTGAAGAATTCAAAAAGCTGAACCTCCATATTGTTCCTCCTGGTGCACTCTCTCCCCCTCCTAAGGAGTTCCACAAGATGAACCTCCGTGTTGTTCCCCAGGGTTCCCTAAATACCCTGGTTGTCGAGCCAAATCTAGTGGAGAGCATCAAGAGACTGCAGAAGTATGACTCTCAAGTTGAGAAGATTAAGCGCTACCTCGCAGAAGGAAGGCCCTCGTTCTTCACTGTTGAAGATGATCACTACAAAAAAGGACACATCCGTGACATTTTGGGCCAAATGAATTTTTTTCTGCCATACATATGACACTTCTATGACGATAATTGTGACAAAACCCGGTATCATCATACATGTGGTGGGCTCCTACTTCTATGACAAAAAATCATGACAGAAAATGGGCTTTTCATCCAGGGCGGGCCGGAGACGCAGCTGCATGACATTCTTTGGGCCGTCCATGACGGAAAAAACTATGGTAGAAGCAAGGGCGAGGAAAATTTCGGGGAGTTCCCGGTTATGGTGGGAGGTCGGGGGCCGAGCAATGCGCGTTTCTCTCATACTCGTACGCGCGTGTGTGCGAGTCATTGGCTTTAACTGAACACGAGCGAGGCGTTGGGCTCTAACTGAACCCGAGCGATTGCACTGCAGGCTACGCGTTACTGAACCCGAGCGAACGATCGATGGCTGTTAACTGAACCCGATCGAGCGATTCCTTCGCTACTTCTGCTGACTGAAGCCGATCGATTGGATGAACAGTGAGCGTTGTGAGGGGGTTTGGATGAACAGTAAGCGGTGGCGTTGCCTCTGGATGAACAGGACCCCGTGGTGTCGAGGGCTAGATGAATAGTAGACAGTGGAGGGATGGTTGAACAGTAGCCGATGGAGTAGCGGGCAGTGGAGGCTGGATGAACAGGAGCCCATGGAGGCTGGAGGAGGTCGACGGTAGCCCGTGGAGGCTGGAGGAGGTCGACGGTGGAGATGAACAGTATCCCGTGGAGTCCCGTTTTGCGGTACGCCACACCCCTCCCGATGAACAAGACCCCCATTTCAACCGTAGCGCTCCAACACAAATTCGTTTCGTCCGTTTTGCGGTATGCCACACCCCTCCCGATCAACAGGAACCCCGTTTCGACCGTAGGAGGTCCATTTCCTCCATTTTGCGGTACGCCACACCCCTCCCGATCAACATGACCCCCGTTTCGACCGTAGGAGGTCTGTTTCCTCCATTTTACGGTACGCTAACCCCTCCCGATCAACAGGACCCCCGTTTAGACTGTAGGAGGTCCGTTTCCAGTGTTGTGCGGTACGCCACACCCCTCCCGATGAACAGGATCCCATTTTGAACGTGGCCGGTCGAACACAAGGCTGTTTCCTCCGTTCTGTGGTACACCAGGCCTCGTTTCCATCGCCTGTTCCGTCCAAGCCCTCCCGATGAACACGACCACGCATTCCGTTCCGACCCAGCCGGTTGGCTCCCACGCGTTCCGTTGCCTCCCAATGAACACGACCCATTCCGTTGCCTCCGCATGAACACGACGCATTCCCTTGCCTCCCCATGAACACGACAATGATGTTGTTTCTCCGTTTCGAACCAGCCATGTACACGAGCCCTCAGCGTACGTATGCGTGAGTAGGCGTTTGAGACCCCGCCAGTTTGTACACATACATGGCCGTATTTTCTTTCTTGCACCCTGGCCACTGTACGTACGTGTACATGCTACGTGCGCGCCTCTACTACGACACGTGCGCGCCTCTACATCCACCAGTATTTATGTATGTACACGTTCGCGACCAGAATGAAAACGCTACGTATGCTTCGACCAGGTGGGTACCGACTGTCAGGCACTTCCTTGCGTGCGAATACGTAGATGGTGGGTCCCAGCAGTCAGGGGGGCCAATCGATTTTTTATTTTTTGCCCGGACGCACTACCTTGCGTGCGAAGATGTAGCTGGTGGGTCCCAGCAGTCACGGGGGCGAATCGTTTTTTTGGCCCAAACGCACTTCCTTGTGTGCAAAGATGTTGCTGGTGGGTCCCAATAGTCAGGGGGGCGAATTGTTTTTTTTGCCCGGACGCACTTCTTTGCATGCGAAGATGTAGCTTGTGGGTCCCAGCAGTTAGAGGGAAACGTTTTTTTCGCGAAATACAGTGGCCCGTCCGGTGGGTCCCAACTGTTAGGTGGAGGAATCATTATTTTCCGTGTAATAAGGAGGCACTTCCTTGCCGCGGCCGTGGACCCAGCTGTCAGCCTCTCCACGTACAGTCCACATCCGATCGAAGTCGTTCGTTGACCATGTTGACCACGCCGCGCCGAGAGCACCAGGGCGGTGGACGATGGCGAGGCCTAGGAAGGGGATGACGGGGAGCCGGGGAAGACGCGGTAGTGGAAGCCCGCGCAGAGAGGAATACGAGGGTTCACTGGTTCGGCTGCGGTGTGAGGCTGCCGTCGCCGCAGGGCCTGGCCAGCGGTGGGAATAGTAGGGGGCGGTGAGGCCTCCGCGGTAGCACATCCGTCCACGGGAGGCAGGAGCATGCGGCACAACCGGCGCTGCTTTGGGCGGCTGGAGCAAGAAGACCAGAGGTTGAAGAAGCATTACGGCCGTTGGATGGACATCGTACGACCACTTGAGTTAGAATCGTTTATATTGACTAAGTTGACAAAGCCCTCTGTCCCGGTCAACTTAGTAGGCCCACAAGTTAGCCTCCCACCAAGGTGGGTCCCAGCTAGCAGGGGGTATTCATTTTTTTGTGCGTAATAAGGAGACACTTCTGGTGGGTGCGAGCTGACAGGAGGGGGAACGTTTCTTTCATGAAATACGGTGGCCCGTCGGGTGGGTCCCAGCAGTCAGGGCAAATGTTTTTTTCATGAAATACTGGTGGCCCGTCCGGTGGGTCCCTGCTGTTAGGTGGAGGAATAATTATTTTCCGCGTAATAAGGAGTCACTTCCTTGCGGCTACCATGGACCCAACTGTCAGCCTCTCCACGTACAGTATTCTTCCGATGGAATTCGGTCGTTGACCACATTGACCATGCCGCACCGAGAGCACCACGGCGGTGGACGATGGCGAGGCCTAGGAAGGGGACGACGTGGAGCCGGGGAAGACGCGGCAGTGGATGCCCACGCGGAGAGGAGTACAAGGGTTCACTGGTTCGACTGCGCCGCCGTCGCCGCAGAATAACAGGGGGTGTGGGTGAGTGGAGTGGAGGGATGGCCTGGCCAGCGGTGGGAGTAGTATGGGGGCGGTGAGGCCTCCGCGGCATCACAGCCGGCCACGGGAGGCAGGAGCAGGCGGCATGACCAGTGCTGCTTTGGGCGGCTAGAGCAACAAGACCAGAGGTTGAAGAAGCACTACGGCCGTTGGATGGACATCGTACGGTCAGTCGAGATAGAATCATGCATATTGACTAAGTTGACAAAGCCCTTCGTCTGCATCAACTTACTAGGCCCACTATACTGGGTCCCAGCTAGTAGGGGGGGTATTCATTTTTCTGTGCATAATAAGGAGGCACTTCCTTGCGTGCGAAGATATAGGTGGTGGGTCCGAGCTGTCAGCGACGGTAATGTTTTTTTCGCGAAATACAGAGGCCCTTTCAGTGGGTCCCAGATGTCAGGTGGAGGAATCATTATTTTGCGCGTAATAAGGAGGCATTTCCTTGCGTGCGACCGTGGACCCAGCTGTCAGCCTCTCCACGTACAGTCCACGTCCGATCGAAGTCGTTCCTTGACCATGTTGACCACGCCGCGCCGAGAGCACCAGGGCGGTGGACGATGGCGAGGCCTAGGAAGGGGACGATGGGGAACCGGGGAAGACGCGGCAGTGGAAGCCCGCGCAGAGAGGAGTACGAGGGTTCACTGGTTCGGCTGCGGTGTGAGGCTGCCGTCGCCGTAGGGCCTGGCCAGCTGTGGGAATAGTAGGGGGCGGTGAGGCCTCCGCGGTAGCACATCCGGCCACGGGAGGCAGGAGCATGCGGCACGACCGGTGCTGCTTTGGGCGACTGGAGCAAGAAGACCAGAGGTTGAAGAAGCATTACGGCCGTTGGATGGACATCGTACGACCACTTGAGTTAGAATCGTTTATATTGACTAAGTTGACAAAGCCCTCCGTCCCGGTCAACTTAGTAGGCCCACAAGTTAGCCTCCCACCAAGGTGGGTCCCAGCTAGCAGGGGGTATTCATTTTTTTGTGCGTAATAAGGAGGCACTTCTGGTGGGTCCGAGCTGACAGGAGGGGGAACATTTCTTTCACGAAATACGGTGGCCCATCGGGTGGGTCCCAGCAGTCAGGGCAAACGTTTTTTTCATGAAATACTGGTGGCCCGTCCAGTGGGTCCCTGCTGTTAGGTGGAGGAATAGTTATTTTCCGCGTAATAAGGAGTCACTTCCTTGCGGCTACCGTGGACCCAACTGTCAGCCTCTCCACATACAGTATTCTTCCGATGGAATTCGGTCGTTGACCACATTGACCATGCCGCACCGAGAGCACCACGGCGGTGGACGATGGCGAGGCCTAGGAAGGGGACGACGTGGAGCCGGGGAAGACGCGGCAGTGGATGCCCACGCGGAGAGGAGTACAAGGGTTGACTGGTTCGGTTGCGCTGCCGTCGCCACAGAATAACAGGGGGTGTGGGTGAGTGGAGTGGAGGGATGGCCTGGCCAGCGGTGGGAGTAGTATGGGGGCGGTGAGGCCTCCGCGGCATCATAGCCGGCCACGGGAGGCAGGAGCAGGCGGCATGACCAGTGCTGCTTTGGGCGGCTGGAGCAACAAGACCAGAGGTTGAAGAAGCACTACGGCCGTTGGATGGACATCGTACGGTCAGTCGAGATAGAATCGTGCATATTGACTACGTTGACAAAGCCCTTCATCCCCGTTAACTTACTAGGCCCACTATACTGGGTCCCAGCTAGTAGGGGGAGTATTCATTTTTCTATGCATAATAAGGAGGCACTTCCTTGCGTGCGAAGATATAGGTGGTGGGTCCGAGCTGTCAGCGACGGTAACGTTTTTTCGCGAAATACAGAGGCCCTTTCAGTGGGTCCCAGATGTCAGGTGGAGGAATCATTATTTTGCGCGTAATAAGGAGGCATTTCCTTGCGTGTGGCCGTGGACCCAGCTGTCAGCCTCTCCACGTACAGTCCACTTCAGATGCATGTCGGTCGTTGACCATGTTGACCACGCCACGCCGAGAGCACCACGGCGGTGGACGACGGCGAGGCCTAGGAAGGGAACGACACGGAGGCAGAGAAGACTCTTCAGTTGTTTCCCACGCGGAGGGGAGTACGATTGTACGAGGGTTTACTGGTTCGTCTGCCATCACCGGATAATAACAGCAGGTGTGGGACTGTTGGTGAGTAGAGGGATGGCTAGGCCAGCGATGGGAGTACGGTGGGGCGGTGAGGCCTGCGCGGCAGCACAGCCGACCGCGGGGAGGAGGGAGCAGGCAGTCCCACCGGCGCTTGTTTGAGTGGCTGGAGCAGGAAGAGCAGAGATTGAAGAAGCACGACGGCTGTTGGATGGACATCCAACAGTATACAGGCCATCTGTGGAAAGCCTCTAATCTATGGAAAATATCATATATGCCGTCTGCCATTATTTCAAATAATTTACAGCCCATTTGCTAATTCTTACGGGTTTTTTTGGAGCCCATATTCTTTTTGTTAGCATTACAGCCCATATTGTGGCCACGGTTAAAAAATCATACGAAATTTTGGCATATGTCGGTGCGGTCTGAACTGTTTTTAATCCTGAAATTTCGAATCACATTCAGACTGATTTTAAAAATAAATGTATATCAATATAAAATCCAATAAATTGTCCACACATAAAAATCAATGCAATTTAAAATCTTGAAATGAAAAAAAGATATTTGAAACTAATTGCCTGTTTGATGTGTTTTAAAAATGTACAGCCCATTTCTCATTACTGATAGGCCATTTTCTCGGCCAGTCGAATGAAGCTCTCCTTGTCTTGAAAGATTTGCAGCCCAACAGGCCTGATAAAGCGACTTACTTGACAAATCACAAAAAAACTGGGCTAGCCATTTTTAGAAACAAAAAAACTACTCGGCTGGTCTGTGGTAAACATAAAAGAAAAGGCTCTCTAGACAGGCCAAAGTGTCCCGCACAGCTCAGTTCACACCCTGCTTCCGTCTCAAAAAAAATTAGATAAATTCCACTCCAATTATGGCAATTCATAAAAATGCCACTGCAATTTCCAAACTTTGAAAAATGCCACTGCAATTTTTGCAAACTTTGAAAAACGCCACTGCAGTTTCCGAACTTTGAAAAACGCCACTCCAGACTTCGAAAAATGCCACTTGAAATGGCATTTTTCAAAGTTTGGAAATTGCAGTGGCATTTCTTGGATACACCAGATTTGGAGTGGCATTTATCAAATTAACCCAAAACAAAAATAACTGGACGAGCTGCTGGGTCCCTAGTGTCAGCCACTCGTTGTGCAATTCTCTCGTTTATTGACTACGCTGATAATGGCATGGGACCCAGATGTCAGAAATCCACTAGGAGGAGCCATTTTTTTATTGGCTTGAAATAAGGAGGCACTTGCTTGCGTACTGCCATGACCTTGGCGGGTCCCTGCTGTCATCCTCTCCACGTACAATCATCTCCTGATTGTGTACGCGTCAACTTGCTAGGCCCACAAGTCAGCCTCTAAACCCATGGAGGACAAAAACAACCCATTTAAAAAAATAACAGCCCATTCCATACGTTCAAACGGAAAGTTCAACATTCAGAGCAAAGTAACATGTCTGATCCACATATAGAGTACTGAACTTCCACGTTGACAACCATCATAGCGAAGTTAACTATCTACTCCCACTAATACTCTAGTAGCATACAAGTACTAACTTACTCTTAGCTAACTAGACGATGCCGGCCGCCATATGTGGTACACGCTAAACGCTGGCACCGGTGTCCTGCGCCTCGCCTCGGACTTGCAAGAGGTGCGATAGGGCGCGTTGCTCGCGCGCGTTGGCCTTTTCCATGCCGGCATGGTCCACCGAAGCTTCGGCTTCCAAGCGGGAAACCCACTTGACGAGCTGGTAGTAAAAATTGGTGTCGCGAACGCGTGCGTGCCCGACAGCCTCCAGGGCTATTTGTCGGGCGCCGGCCTCCACGTAGTCGGCCCAGTTGCAGGCTCTCTGCTCGCGACTCAGAGCATCGGTGCGCTGCTGCTCCATGTCCCGCTGGCGGTGCAAATCGGTGATACGCTGCTCCTCCGCCAGGCGGTCGCGCTCCAACAACTCCTGATCCTCCACCATGCGGTCGCGCTCCAACAACTCCTCGATCTCCGCGTTGCCATCTAAAGACAGATAGAATGCCTCCTCCCTCCGTCTGCCTTCCGGTGAAAAACCGAACACCAGTTCCGGCGGTGACCGCCTCCGGCGTCGCCTACCGCAGACGGGCGGGGGCATGGCGGACGTGGTGAGTGATTTCGGGCCAGTGGGGGCTTATGAGGATATGGCGAGTTGGGTCACGGTGCCACTGGAGAAGGCCGGGAAACAGTACTTATAGGCGGAAGGTAGCGCGACGGTCATCGGAATTCAATGCATAATGGCTTAGCGCACCAGCTTGCCGTGGAAACCTAGAGAAACTGAAATTATGACTGTGCCGTCCCGTCCCGTTTGGGTCGCACGCGGGCATGGCGGTCAAACGAGTGCACTCGAATCATCTCCCTCCTTGTCAATAATGATTCCACGGATTTAAAAAGCCCACAACAATTAAAGCGCATCTTTTTTCGCATCAGTTAGCTGCCTTAATTACGACCGGCTGCATGCAGGCACTCAGAATTGCCAGTATGCGGAGCAACATGCAACGAGTCGCAGCCGAGGGCATGCATGCAGCCACTTAAATCGCTGGAATTAATTAGGCTTAAACTTCTGCATGCCGTTAATTATTGCCCTGCCTTGGTCTTGCTGCTTTGCTCACGGGACTAATAAACCCGGACGGAGGGAGTACCTTGGTTGGTGAGAGGTTTGAATTAAGCCCTGCAAACTGGAAAGGAGGTACTAGTACGTGCGTGATATGCTATTTATTCGTGTAGGATCGAGTAGGTCGTTTCTTGAATTGAGCCCTGCAAACCGGAAAGGAGGTAGTGCGTGCCTGATCCGCTATTTATCCGTGTAGGATCGATAGTGTAGCTTGTCAGTTTCTTCAGAGGTATGCATTTTTATCCGTGTAGGATCGATAGTGTAACTTGTCAGTTTCTTCAGAGGTAGGCATTTTTATTCAAAAAACTGCCACTTTGCATCTTGCATCGCAAATAAAACTGCCAGGAGCGCATTTGTAGGCTAGATAGTGATCGATTAGTAACTTGTAAACACTAAGTGAACAGAAATAAGAAACTGTTAGTGCATCTCAATGATTCACAGATCATATACAATATGTAGCTCCAAAAGCAAAGACCAGCCACTTCAGATCTTGCGTCGCAAGTAAAACTAACTAGTACGATTCCCATACATAAGATCAACATGTTAATGCATCTCAATGATTCACAGATCATATACAAATATGTAGCTCCAAAAGCAAAGATCTAGAAAAAACATCTATTCTTCCTACTAACATGGATGCTTCTCTTGGCCAACATTCAGTACAGACTAAAAGACAAATTTGTTTGTGAAGTCTACAATTCCTCTTGCAAACGTAAGTGGTTTCACCAACAGCTGCAACCATGAGAATGAACCACACATGATGGAGGAACATCCACTGCAATATGATTTGGTCTTCTCTTGATCACACCACGAGACTATTTTCGGAATACAAACTTTAACTTAGGCAAAATGATGCCAATTGTATAATCAGACCAAAGCAATGAAGCACCTAGTGTTGGCCAATAAATAGTACAGTACTACTTTTCTATAGTCCATGAAGTGACTATCCAATCTTTCTGTGTCTATTTTCAAATGGCACTGCATGGAGTGACTATACTATTCTCTTGTGCAATTCAGCCGAAATTGCGGACACTTTGTTTGTTTGCCAAATAGCAACGGGCAAACATCTCTGTCTGCACAAATATCAAGCAGCTAGTAAACATATACCACAGCATGTATTTTTGGTTTAAACATGTCTCTTCCGCTTAGTACTGTCATGTTCTGCACTGGACAATCTGATACAGTTATGTTTTGCTCTGGACAATTTCATATTGAATTGATTTGCTGGTTCAGAGCAGAAATATAGCGCCTATTCTTCATCAGACCAAGGATATCCATGTTCGTAGTGATTGAAGAGGTGAAATCGATACAACCGAAATTGAGCATCCAATCATTGAACCATGTCCTGCACCTCCAATGTAGGTCCACCCTGCCAATAAATTCACATGCAAACCACTAGTATTACTATCTAATGACAGTACAAAAAGAGTAGCAAGATAGTAGCAAACCATGTACCTTCGTAATGAACAGCTCATAGTGCCACCAATTGGATATAAAGGTTTGGAAAAAAACATGCTCCTAATGTTGAACCAGTTGGACTTTTTGTGCAGTTCCACTAAATATAAAAGCATCCCTGTTTTCATAGATATTGAAAGTGTGATTACTATAAAAGTGGCACTAGTTGAAGCATAGACTCACAAATATAAGCATTCCAATTTCTTAATGGGAAAAGGTAGCAAGACTGTTTCTAACCACCTGTTTGAAGGAATAAATAAAGCAACAGCGGCTGATGTCAGGAAGGCATACATAGTTTTTTCTGAAAAACTGAGCCGTTCCTGACCTTTCCTCTTCTTTTAAGCAAATTTTATGCAGTTCTACTAAAATAAAATGCCATCACCGCCTTGACAATTCAGTGACACTGTACAAAAGGAAATGACTTAACATTACATCATGATGTCAGATATGTAGTCGACAGGCATTAGAGACAAACATGCATACCTCCTCCGATAACATAATGAACATTAATTTTAACAAAGGTGTGACTAGCTTTACCGGGATAATTTGAGTGAACTCTACACCCTCTGTTCCTTAATATAAGACATTTTCGCGGTTCAATTTAAAGTACCCAAACGTCTAGTATTTAGAAAAATAGGTAGTAATTTTCTTGAGCACATATCTGGGAAGCTTGCCACACTTTATTTATGTCCATACGCTCATGCAACACCATTCGAATACTACAAATATACACTAATCCAGTGGCTAGTGCAATAGTAGAGTAGTTAGTTTATTACAGGGTACAGTACAATGGTTTTACTGAACAGATTTCAATAAACTCTAGCACTGGAAGGTTTCTATAAGAATTAACAATACAAAATGTAAAGGTAACAAGTTTCAGCATTGGTATACTAGTTGTGCATGAGAAGTAAACCAAATACAAAAGTCTGAAGGTAACTAGCATTATTAACTAATGACAGTATAAAAAATTGCAAACCATGTACCTCCAAGGTAAATATCATTTCGAACTCGGGGGGACCTTAAAAATTGCTATCCCAATCTTGATAATCGATCAAACATAAAAACTTGATCGAACGAATCAAGAGAACAGCCAGAGGAGGAGGTGCCCACTCTTGACCTTTCCTCTTGTCTTCATTATTTTCTATGCAACTTAACCAAAATAAAATGACATCAGCGCCTTGGCATTTTGGTGACACTATACAAAAAAATTAACTCATCTCACGAAAGTGAGGTATGTAATCTATAAGCATTAATAGTGCAAAAATCTGAAGGTAGTAACAAGTTTCATCGTTGTTATACTGGTTGTGCAACAACATTAGAATGCCTTAGCTGAAAAATCTTTAATACATCCACAATCAACAGCTAACCCTGAAATAATCCAGTGACATTAAATGGCATTGCTTAAATTTATCGGTGGCATTAGACTGAGAGTGGCATTAGTTAAATGTGGAATCACTTTAGCAGTACCATTGCTTGACTTGACTGCTGGCGTTATACTAACAGCAAAAAAAAGTGGCAACAAGAGCATGGGAGGCCCATTCGGACAGTGGGCGCACCAGTACGATGTACCTCCATGGACACAGAGTGGTGAGGGAGGTCTGGTTGCCCAGAGCAACAAATATCCAGGCAGCATATGTGGATTACGTCCCATTTTTGTTCTCTTTAGCCACCTTTTTCCTATGTCAGGACAACAAACCGATCGACCTGGTCATTCTCTATTGCATTGTCATGCCTTTATACCCTTCTTCAACCAAGAGACACGAGACTCGTTCCTTAGCTACTGATTTCCCCCTTTTCAACCTAGATGCGGGTTCGATGCCTACTCTCTTGGACAGTACAATCTCCCTTCCTTTCCTTATTCAACCGAGACATGGATTAGTCTGCATGAAGTAGGGTTTCCTTTAAATGTGCAAATTATGGTTTTCGTCTGCGTGGCCAGCAGAGGAGAGGATAGCAAATTGGGAAGATGGTGGAGTGGAAAAAGATCAACATGCAACGAGATGGCAGATGGGGCAATAGAACAAGGGTATGGTTCGAAAAGAGGTAGCATACCTGAGGGTCGGCAGGAAGTGGCCTCGCTCGTGGTCGTCGTCCTCCGCACACACTACGACAGCAAGCTTGGGGACGGAGGCCATCCCGCGCTGGCGCTAGGTCTGAGAGGACGACCTTTTCGTCAGTGTGTGACCTCGCTCGCCGATAACGAGTGCGTCAACGCTGCACGTCCTTTTCTTCCCCGGCGGATCTGTGACCACCAGTGAGGAGGGAGAGAGGGGCCGTCTTTTTTAGATCTGGAGAGAGGGTGGTAGTGTGAGAAGCAAGTGGGCAGCCCTTAGCAAGAAAGCGCTGAAGCTCCAGCCTATATATCTTTTTTATACTACTAGTACTGGAGGTGGAGTAGTGGTCGAGTAGTTTATATTTTCTCTGTGTACAGTACCAGTTAGTCGTGCTTCAAAAATGAACGACACGCCATTAAAAAAATAAAGGTCGATAACTAATGCGACACCTCGGGCCAATGCGGCCAGATCGCATTTTGCACGAGAAATTAGACACCATGTTTCGTTGACAAGTGGTCCTGTTCCAACATATCAGTGAGACGACGGCAAGTAGTAGTATTTCCAAATGGACGTGTAGGCCGGGGCGCCTCTTCGTGAACCGTGGCAAACTGGCAACCGTCCACCGACTCTTCGCCTTTCCCTCTCGATTTGGAACTGCTGTCACATGCTCTTCCTCTCCCTCCTCCATTTTCCTTCAGCCCTTCACCCTTTCTTCTGCCATTGTTCGATCATCTTCTCCATGGAGGGAACATGCCGGAAACGACCCCTTTATTCTTGCCTCGATCTTAAAGATGATGTGGTGGAGGAACTCATTGATTGGTGCGACATCATCACCTCGGCTAGCATGGCAGGTTCGTTCAAGCCCATTGTCGACTCAACTAATAACATCATTACAAGGAACCCAAGAGTCAAGGAGCGGTTTGATCTCCCCTATCTTCTTCGCCGTGACCCTGATGACTGGCGCCGACATGACGGAGGCCTCGCCCTGTGCAAGTTGATGCCGCTTGATAATGATACATATGATGTTAAGATGCCATAGCTTGAGGGCAATGCTTGGGCAGGCGCAAATGGAGATTGGGTTGTTTACATTGGGTCCAACTGCGAGTGGGAACTTGTGAATGTGTACATTCGTGACCGGGTTCCACTTCCAAAAATCTCAGCATACTGCCCAGAGGTTGAGCACACCGGTATTGTATGCACGTTCAAATACGATCACGGTGACTGTCTTCTATGGAAGATAGCAATTTGTCGAGTTCCCAACCGCTCTTGGAATTACAACAACTATGAAGTTGTTGCTATCTTCGACAAGCTTGTTGCCGTCCTTCTTGGTTTGACTAGATGGATATTGCTCAAAAATCAGTTTCTGTACACGGATGAGTACTATGATGCAATTCAATATGAGGGCCTTGTGTTTGCTGCCACCACTCGTGGCACTGTTTTTGCATGGAATCCTTATGATTTCGGTACGTTTGTCTTCCATCGTAATTATAATTGTTTCATACACATGCATGTGGGTTAGCAAGTTTCCCTTTACTAATTAACATTCTTCTTGTGTTTCCAAGGTCCTGTGAACATTCCACCACCTATACTTGAAAAAAAATTATAACCAAGGAGGAGATGACGATGGTGATGATCACGAGCATGAGGACGAGCAGTGCCCGTATACTCTGTGGCGCCTGGCAACTAATTTCGATGGATCACCTCTTCTTGTGTGTATACAGCCCACTAATGATGTTACTACTAAGGAAGTAGGAGTAGTCTCCCATGGTCGCACTCTCCGGACCTATTCCAACACCCATTGCATGGTATTCGGGATGGATACTAGTGTGCTAGCACCAACTCCTTCTCCCTGGTACATAATTGATAGTCTTGGAGAAAACTCGCTCTTCCTTGGACAAAACTATCCAATGATGGTGAAAGGCGATCGAACTGCTGTTGACACAACGTTACTACCATTTATGAGAAGCAACTGTGTCTATACCTCGGACATTTGGGTGGTTCCCTACCCTCGTACTGATATAGTAGGCCGCTTCAGCCTGGATGATCGGTCCTGCGTTGGTCTCTAGATCGACAATGGATGGCCCGTCCCAGAGAATCACTTGTGGTTCAAAGCAAGCGTTTCCAACACTAAGGAATGGTTGAGTTGAAGTTCATTTCATTGCTTGTTATTTGTTGTGTGGTGAAAACTTTAGTATTTATAATGTATCCTCATTGTCAATGTGGGTTGATGACCTGTTGTATGTAATAAAATGATATGCCTGTGATAAACTTACTAAATTTATGAATGGCTTTCGAGTCGCTTCTCTGCGTGAGTGGTGCGATGAGGAAAAAATATATTTTATGAATACATAATTGTACGTGCATTGCATCGGATGAGGCCAATCAACAATAGTAGTACACTATTTGTACTAGCTTCACATGCTTCGCGCGTCGGGCGGGTGTTTTTTACTGTAGCCATATGTTAATGTGTTCGCTGTACGTAACCAGCACCTCGAATCCTCGATACTAGTAGTATATAGTAAGTAGTAGGAGTAGTAGGGTGGCATGGGCCAGAACAAGCATTCATGTCCAGGAGTACGGCACACGCCACCACTACGACATCCATCTGACACCATATTATTTCTTGGAGTCCGTGCTAGAGCAATCTCTTCAACCTCGTCATTTTTCTAACTTCAGCCATCGCGCGGCGGGCGAGGTGGGGGTTTGCCGATAGTCGGTTTCCTTAACTGCGGTCCCACTTGTAAGGCCAACTCCAACGCACGACCCCAAATGGACCTCCGTTTTGCACGAACTCCAATGATAATTTTGACTAGAAAAGCAAGACCAAAGAAAACAAGAACCACAAGAACACATTTTACTACTCTTGTAAGTTGGATTAGTGCCTTCTCGATGAATTCATTGTTGATCTACGGAGGCTCGTTCTTGCGTGCTTCTTTCTTCTTCGAGTGTAAAGAAGTAGACGTTGCTTCCTCGCATCTAGTCTCATGTCTAGCCTCTATTCTAGTAGGAGTATCAACAAGTGCACTAATCTCATCTCTAGCCTCTATGCCAGCTAAAAGTGATAGAACATCTACTAAATTGCGCTCTATCAATATATGGATGTACTCTTCTTCCCAATACAAAAACTTGCATCCATTCTACTCCCTCCGTTGCACAATACATGCCTTCTATTTGTCAAAATACATATGTATATCGACATGTTTTAGTATATAGGTACATCCACTTTTGCACAAATGGAAGTCAAGTATTTTGGAACGGAGGGAGTACACAATAAATTTTTTAAGTTAGCACAACTAGTCTAATCTGAGAGCACAACCTAAGATTTGGTCGGGCTCTTCCTCCTTTTGCCAACACGTGGGACATCCAACATCCAGGTTGTGTCATGCAAGAAAATAGAGTGGTAGTTGAAGCCACGAGATGTGCATCTTGGGTTAACCTGTAAATAGAATCTTACTACTCTTGAGTAACTCCAAAAGCGGCCACCGAAGATCTTTATTGGATTTGTTTTTCATCACCAGCATGCCGAGGTGAAAGATGTGCAGGTTCGGTGGGTCCTCTTGCATTTGCACTGACATGTGGGGCCGCATGTGAGCAAACAGACGATGGGCTACGCGCGTCCGCTGGTTGGCTGAGAAGAGAGATAAAGGAGGGCTGAGCACGGACTGCAGGAAATCTATTCTATGTACCTCGATATAGGCTCGATATAGTGGGGTGGCATGGGCCATAACTAGCATTCACGTCTAGCAGTACGACACACGCCACCCACACGAGTCCCACTCGACACCAATTTTCTTATAGTCCATGCTACAGCCATCTCTTCTCTCCCTCCTCTTTTCTCAGCCATTGCATGGTGGGCGGGGTGGGGGTTTGCCGGTAGTCGGTTTGCTCAACTGCGGTCCCACTTGTAAGTGAAAATGCAACACCGCACGCATTCCCGCTTGAGCGGCGTGCCGGACCAACCGTGTGGGGGTGCGACGCGAACACGGCAGGCTTTTCCTTTTGAACTCGTAACTTGTAAAATTTGGTTCTGCTCCATGGCGCGACCGATAGATAGAAAATAATGATTTTGCCTAGAGTAATGAGAAGTTTGGTTCTGGCTCCGTTCATGCATGGAGTACGTATGAAAATTATGAAGTTGATGCGAAAGGTAAGATAATTACTGTAGTATCATATACTACTACATGGATTTGACGGAAAGATAAAAATACATACGGATCCATCAACGACATCCTCACGCCCTAGTGCGCCGGGTCACCAACTGACGTGTGAGGAGCAGCGGTGTTGGCAGCGAGCGCAACGTGCTTCTGAACAATGCCGTCCAAAGTTGCCCTGCGGTCCAAGAAGGCCAGTGTCCGATCGTCCTCCTCTTGCATGTAGTAGTCCTTGTGGACCATTTGCGAGTAGACATGGGTGATTATGTCGATGGTGTCTTGCTATGCCAGGCGTTGCACGGCGAGCGCGACCTCGAGGTAGACATTCTCCGGCGTGACGGCGGGCAGTCGCAGGGCCACCAGTGCGTCGAAGAGGTTGTCACAATAGTGGCCGTTGAGGGTGGTGGGCATCGCAGAGCCTGGGCACGTCGGCTGGAGGCTTACGTCAAAGTCTTCCGCGAGCTTCTTGACGACGGTGAACTTGTCGAGGAAACCGACGAGGACCTCGTTGAACAAGGAGACAAAGCTATCGTCCAAGCAGCCCCTCGCCCTGGCGGCCTCAAGCAATACTACCTGGAGACGTTCCTTGGTGCTGGGCCGTAGGCCAGCGTCGTGGACCATCTAGCACAGCCGGCTGATGCTCGTGCTCATCGCCTCCATGGGTCTAGCTTAGCTTCTAGTCAACTGATTTTGCGATTCGAGTGATCACTCTTGCCCTTGGTTAGTGTGCGTAGGTGCGTAGGATTTTGTACTACTCCTCGGCCCTCTACTGCACCTGCCTTTAGCTGTATGATAGGTGGGCCAGCCACCCCCTGGGCCCATGCATCATTCACCCATAGGCAGTTGCCATAAGTCAATGAAGCTACGTCCCCCTCCGTGTCGGTGTAGTATAGTCATCTCACCGGACCTCTAGTTGGGACCAAACGAGAGAAGTTTGATGTTTACTGGTTTATTGGTCCCCTTTGCATTTTGCGCCAAGTTTTGACCTTTGATTTAACTAATAAAATGTTAATGCATGTAAAGAAAAATATTGTGTAAGTCACCTTACGAAAACCAAATAATCCCAAAACACTTAGGCACGGTGCATTAACTCCCTCCTTGTTTCTTATTTCGTGACATATCAACCAATGAGAGATGTGGGCCGTGCATGCTTTCAATGACTTGAGACTACCAAACATGACATGCAGTGTTTAGTTCATTGCATGTAATCCTATTAGAACTCTAGTTAGCAAAAAAACATTAAGTTCTCTCGCCGATAGGAATAAAACACCATGTATTTATTTACAGAGGGAGTAGTACATTTTTTGTGACATGCATTACTAGGTATTGCTAGTCAAATACTAAAATCCAGATGGACGTGGTAGTACTCCTAAATCCAGACGGTGGTGCTACTAGTACTAGTAGTAGTACTACCAATGTAGTAGTAGGAGTACTAGCACTGTACTACCCATTGGTCAAATTATTACGTGCTGCTCCTCACAGTGAAGTGACAAGACCCTGCGCAGGAGATGACACCTGAGTATAGGCGCCATGTTCGGCATACCATAGCCAGCTTCACCGTCTGCAGTCACTATCATCATGTTGTAGAGCTAGCCTGCTTACAAATAGCCCTGTTCGACATAAATACCCGTGCGTAGATGCCCGTGCATTGCACGAAACACCAAGATTGGGGGTGGACGGCGCCGGCAGCGGCCATCGCGCCAGATTTTTCCATGGCCTTCTAGATGTGGTGGGGAGGAGATAAGACTGATTGTGAGAGACAAGGAGTTGTTTGTAAATAGGGAACAAGTGAGGGCGTCTTTTTGCAAAAATGGAGAAGCTTGGCTTGTATGCATCGGATCTAGATCCGACGGCTATTGGTGAAAGATGGGAGGCACAGCATCATCACCAACTCAGGACCTATTTGATTCGCAGGATTTTGAACACGTAGGAATAGGACACGACAATATTACAAGTTTCAAACTGATATTACAAATGTTAGGAGTAATGCTGCACCTACGAAGAGGGAATTACTAGGTAGTTTACGTAAGAACTTTCGTTACTTTGGGTGGATGCAGCATTATCGTACAAACTAAAATCCACCACCCTGAGAAGTCACTAATGGGCAAATAAGTTTTCGAGTCTCTGGCCACTTGATGTTTCAAAAACAAATTCAGCTTCTGCGGAGACTTTGTCACTTAGCCTTAGACGCTTGCGGTGATCAGCACGCCATTCATTGTTGCGCCAGAGAACGCCAAACCTCATTACCTTGAGCACACTTGCCTCCAGAACAAAGAACCTGGCCAATTTAATCTCAGATGTGCTGCCTCGGTAGTCGATCAAATCAATTTCTGTAAGATGGAGATCAAGGCATTCGATGAGATTGTTATAGTGCAGCACATTTTTCACTTTCGGGTCTTTTTTATCTGCAAAAGAAGAGAACATATTGGAGCAGCTGGCTGTATAAGATTGTCGTGTCATCAAGAGGTAGCAATATCATTCGCTCATACGATAGGGTTGGCTGGCTAGTGATATTTTTACACTCTCTCTCTCCCTCTTTCTGTTTTCTCTCATTTAACTAGGAGCACGTGAAGAGCTTGGGCATTTGTTGCCTTCCACTATGTGGCCGATGCCATATTTCGCAAAAGTATGCCACATAATATGCATCAATGTCAAATGAAAAGATTTTGGCACCATTCTCGCGATGTGAGAGAGTTGGCACCGCTGTGCACACAGACCCACATGTATAAACAAATCAATAAAACCAACTACACCAGCCTCTCACTCTCCCAAACAAGTGTTTTTATTGCCTCGGTCCTCTCTCTCTCTCTCCCACGTAGTATTTTTTCATTGCGTGACTTAACTTGGCACCAGAGAAAAGTAGGTGATCCAGATTGGGGCACCAGCTGAGCAATGGAGGGGCATCGATGCCAAATGCATCACAAGTGAATTTGGCACATGTTTTGGCCTACATAGCCCACTTTTGTACTCCCTTCGTCCCAAAATTCTTGTCTTAAATTTGTCTAAATACAGATGTATCTAGTTACATTTTAGTGTTAGATACATCCGTATCTAAACAAATGTAAGACAAGAATTTTGGGACGGAGGGAATACTACCTCATATTTAGTATAAAATTTTGACCATAGATTTACCTAAGAAAATGCCAATGCATGTCACTAAAAATTACACCATTTGAAATTATGTTCAAATACAAATCCAACGATATAGTTCTTAGTGACATGCTTTAACATTTTGCCCCTCTGCTCGGATTTGCCCCTAGTTTTGAAGCATGCTCAAATTTGCCCCTCTGCCATTATGTGCCATTACAGAAATGCCCTTCCATGACGTTTCCGTCTGGTCAAAGGGCTTTGACCGTTTTCTTGATGTTTAATGGACATTTTTGCCCCTCAATGCATATGCCACTTACAGGTGGGGCCTACCCCGAGAAAAAGAACTCTCTTTCTCTCATCCCCTCTCTGACTTACACATGGACCCCACCAATATAGAAAAACTCTCTCCCTCCCTCGGAATCTCTCTCTCCCTCCCTCTTGGTGGCTCAGTCGATGGCCGGCGCCGGCGAGGGCCAGCGTGCCTGCGCCTGAGGACCACAGTGGCAGACTCGGGGTGGTACGACTGAGGGGGTGGAGCCGCCGCCCGCAGCTCTCGCGGGAGCTATCATCGGAATTAATCCGGAGAGCGCGTGAGATCTTCTGCCGGCGACGTCGTTGCTAGCCACCGCGACCGGAGTCCAAATCGTGCAGCACGAGCATGTCCATGAGCTTTGGCGGGTGCCTCTCCTTCGTCCTGCACAGTGGATCTCGCCTGGGGCTACCCATAGATGACGCCCGGGACGTCGAACTCCGCCATGGCCATTGCTCTCCCCGTCCTAAATTCGGCCGCTCTAAGCCATTCTTGACCTACCCGACCCCTGTTCCGTCATCAAGGAAAGTAGGTGCCCCTACTCAGCTCTTCCCCCGCCCAATTCCGTGCCTGGAGCACCCTGAAAGAATCCGGCCGCCATCACCAACCTTGGTTGGCTCGGTCGTGCACACGCCCATCTGCACCCTGCCGCTCCTAGTGAGCTTGGCGCATCTCGCGCAGCTTGCATGCCTCGCACAGTAGGCGCCGTCCTCCCACGTTCATCCTCCTCCCCTACGGCGAGCTGCTGGCGAGCGCAGGCGCTCACGACGGGGAACGTGTGGACCAGGGGTGTTTACCCTCATAGTGGGTCCCGTCGGGAGGAGATGGATGAGAGAGATTTTTTTGTTTTTTCCTGGGTAGGTCCCACCGGTAAGTGACTGACCCACGGGAGGGCTGAGTTGGCCTAGTTTTCCTTTTATTTTTTAGAGGGGGTCCCGCATGTAAGTGTCACATGGATTCAGGGGCAAATTGTCCAACTAACGTCCAGAAAACGGTCAAAGCCCTTTGACCGGACGGTAACGGAGAGGAAGGGCATTTCTATAAGTGCACATAATAGCGGAGGGGCATTTTTGAGTAGGCTTTCGAATTACGCGTACATCTGATTAGGTGGTTCGAGTTAGGGACAGAAATGCAAATGTCCCATCATTTTAATAGCATGTTGTCACGCAAGGTAAACCATTATAACTCATAGCTAATCAAGCATGGCAGAAGCAACTATAATCTCTAAATGTCATTGTAAATATGTTTACCTCATAATAAGCTGAATCAGAAATGATGAACTCAATACCAGCTTTTCTAATCTCAATATGTCCATCATATATCGTCATTATTGCCTTTCACTCGCATGACCGATCGATGTGTATAATAATAATAGTGCACGTGCATTGGACTAAGCTGGAATCTGCAAGCATTCAACTAAAGAGAGAAGACAAGTAATATGGGCTCTAAGTTAAATAAACAATCATACATATGAGAGCCACTAAACATATTGAATATGGTCTTCTACTCTCGACCCCAAAGAAAAGAAAATAAAATAAAACTATTTACATGGGAAAGCTCCCAACAAGTAAAAGAAGAACTAGAAATCTTTTTGGGTTTTCATTTTAATTTCTACAATAAGCATGGAAATTAAACTAACTATTTTTTTTGGTTTTTCTTAAGGTTTATCAAACACACAAGAAGAAAACTAGAAAAAGAAAATTAAAATAGCATGGATAATACAATGAAAGAGTATGAGCACCGACGACTAGAATAGTGTGTGAACATGAATGTAAAGTCGGTGAGAAATACGTACTCCCCCAAGCTTAGGCTTTTGGCCTAAGTTGGTCTAATTCCAAGGACCGCTGCTACTCTCCCCGGTGTACTGAGAGGTGTAATCAGGATACCACTGGCTGGCCATCTCCGGGGCCCACTGGTAGGATGATGCACGATAAGGGTCCAGTTCAGGTTCTGGCTCAAGCTCAGGTTCTGGAGTGAATGCTTGGCCTCGATGAGTGTACACCGCTTCCGGCGTAACAAGAAAATTATCTGCAATCAAATCAAACAATAGAGGCGCATGCAAAATAATAGTCTCATTGTGTTTCTTATTAAATCTCAGGTTATACAAGAGCATCTTATCTTTGTTGTCAACAATGAACTGATGTGCTACCATGCTCTTGTAATCTAAAATGTAAGGAGGCAATTTTGTCTCCTCCTTTTGATGGTTCCTAATGGGTATCTCAAAATTTCTAGCAAGACGTGAAGCATAGATACCTCCAAAGATGGGGCCTTTTGTACGATTAAGGCTTATCCGTTTAGCAATAACGACACCCATACTAAAACTATTATCTCCAAACAAGGCATGGTGAAGAATGATAATATCAGGAACATTGAAGCTTCCACTATTTCCACGACCAATCAAGCATCTACTAGCAAATATGGCAAAGTAGTGTAAAACAGGAAAGTGTATGCTAGAGATTTTCGCATCGGAACCCTTCTTTGGCTCCTCTACAGTGATAGTGTTAACAAAGCCATCCACATCTTTACGATGGGGTTCCTCTAATTTTCCCTCAAAGGGTATCCTACATACCGCGCAAAAATTACGTAAAGACATTTCTTTGAATTCATCATATAAATGAAATGATACTGAATGTGGTGACTTCTTAGGATAATAATAAAAGTTTTGCATGAAAGTATTGGTGAGTAAGAGATACTGATCGATCCGGTCGTGGAGGAAATCGGTGAGGCCTGCATTCTCGATCAAAGAATAAAAATCTTCATGAATTCCAGCTTCTTTCAATAAATCATCGCATGGCCATTCACACGGCCGTACTTCCGCTATGCGAGGAAGATTATACTTGGCCTTTTCCTTCTCTTTAGCTTGTTTTTCCTGGGAGCCTTGGCTAGAAGAGCCCCTCAAAAGTCTCCTTAACATTTTCTGAAAATTTCTGAAATTTTAGTAACTTCAAAATAAAAGTGAATAAAACTAAACAAGATTGATAGCAACTACTCCTACGAGTTCCTAGAGCCTATATCATGCATTAGAATTACTTGAGACCTCATAAATTTGGCATGCAAGCTCAAGAACATGGTCACCTATGCAGCAAAAATTTGCAATGAATAAAGCACTAGAACAAAAACTAATTGGACCAATGGAGGAGTCACATACCAAGCAACAATCTCCCAAAGAAGTTTTGTGAATGGCGCTTTGAGCAAGGAGATCGAAAATCACAGCAAAATGAGCCAGAACTCGTGGTTGAGCTGGATGGGGATTTTTCTGGGAAGAAGGTGGAGTGTTTGGGTGCTGGTATAAGTGAAGAGGGGCCACCAGGGGCCCACGAGACAGGGGACGCGCCTAGGGTAGGTGGGCGCGCCCTCCACTCTCGTGGCTTGGTGCTTGCCCCTCCTGCAGTGATTTCAGTGCCTAAAATCCTCAAATATTCCATAAAAAATCATACTAAATTTGCAGGGCATTTGGAGCACTTTTATTTTCGGGATATTTTTTTATTGCACGGATAATTCAGAAAATAGTCAAATAATACTATTTTTGCTTTATTTATTCTAAATAACAGAAAGTAAAAAGAGGGTACAGAAGGTTGTGCCTTCTAGTTTCATCCATCTCGTGATCATGAAAATGAATCCACTAACAAGGTTGATCAAGTCTTGTTAACAAACTCATTCCAAATAACACGGAACCGGAGAAATTTCGAATAACACTAAGTTACCTCAACGGGGATATGAACATCCCCAATAATAAGAATATCGTACTTTTTCTTGACAGTAGGGAGAGGAAATTCAAAACCTCCAATAATAATAGTTGGAACTTTTCCAATATAATTGATGCTATGAACTTGAGATTGTTTCCTCGGAAAGTGTACCGTATGCTCATTACCATTAACATGAAAAGTGACATTGCCTTTGTTGCAACCAATAACAGCCCCTGCAGTATTCAAAAAGGGTCTACCAAGGATAATCGACATTCTATCGTCCTCGAAAATATCAAGAATAACAAAGTCCATTAAGATAGTGACATTTGCAACCACAACAGGCACATCCTCACAAATACCGACAGGTATGGCAGTTGATTTGTCAGCCATTTGCAAAGATATTTCAGTAGGTGTCAACTTATTCAATTCAAGTCTACGATACAAAGAGAGAGGCATAACACTAACACCGGCTCCAAGATCACATAAAGCAGTTCTAACATGATTTCTTTTAATGGAGCATGGTATAGTTGGTACCCCGAGGTCTCCAAGTTTCTTTGGTATTCCACCCTTAAAAGTGTAATTAGCAAGCATGGTGGAAATTTCAGCTTCCGGTATCTTTCTTTTATTTGTAACGATATCCTTCATATACTTAGCATAAGGATTTACTTTAAGCATATCAGTTAAGCACATACATAAGAAGATAGGTCTAATCATTTCAGCAAAACGCTCAAAATCCTCACCATCCTTTGTCTTGGATGGTTTAGGAGGACAGGGCATGGGTTTCTGAACCCATGGTTCTCTTTCTCTACCGTGCTTCCTAGCAAAAAAATCTCTCTTATCATAACGCTGATTCTTTGAAGGTGGGTTATCAAGATCAACATCAGGTTCAATCTCTACTTCATTGTTTTTGCTAGGTTGAGCATCAACATGAACATTATCATTAACATCATCACAAGGTTCATGTTCATCACCTGATTGTGTTTCAGCATCAGAGATAGAAATATCATTGGGATTCTCAGGTGTGTCTACAGCAGGTTCACTAGAAGCATGCAAAGTCCTGTCATTTTTCTTTTTCTTCTTTTTCGAAGAACTTGGTGCTTCTAAATTATTTCTTTGAGAATCTTGCTCGATTCTCTTAGGGTGGCCTTCAGGATACAAAGGTTCCTGAGTCATTCTACTAGTTCTAGTAGCCACTCTAACAGCAAAGTCATTTTTATTCTTTAATTCATCAAGAAAATCATTTTGAGATTTAAGTACTTGCTCAGCTTGAGTAGCAACCATAGAAGCATATTTGCTAATGATTTTGAGTTCACCTTTAACTCTAGCCATATTATCGCTGACGCGTCCTATCTCGAAAGCATTATTCTTTAACTCTCTACCAACATAAGAATTAAAACTTTCTTGTCTAGCCAAATTCACCTAAGCATGGGCTATGAAATTTAGTAGAGGGGATTTCAACTTTATCATATCTATAGAGAGAATTTACCTTTACTACCTGTGTTGGGTTATCAAGACAATGTGGTTCTTCAACAGGCGGTATATTAAGACCATGTATTTCTTCAATAGGTGGTAAATTCTTGATATCTTCAGCTTTTATACCTTTTTCTTTCATTGATTTCTTTGCCTCTTGCATATCTTTAGGACTGAGAAATAAAACACCTCTCTTCTTTGGAGTGGGTTTAGGAATGGGCTCAGGAGTTGGCTCAATTGGTTCAGGAATTGCCTCAGGAATTGGCTCAAGAAGAGTCCAATTATTTTCATTAGTCAACATATTACTCAATAGTTATTCAGCTTCGTCGACTGTTCTTTCCCTAAAAACACAACCAGCACGACTATCCATTATAAAAGATATCAAGTATTTCATTTTTCTTAAGAGGATGATCAGGCAAAGCATTAAGTAATCAGAGAAGCCTCCCCCAAGCTTGTGGGAGACTCTCTTCTTTGGTTTGCACAAAATTATATATTCCCCGCAAGGCAGCTTGTTTCTTATGAGCAGGGAAATATTTAGCAGAGGAGTAATAAATCATATCCTGGGGACTACGCACACAACCAGGAGCAAGAGAATTATACCAAGTCTTAGCATCACCCTTTAATGAGAGCGGAAATATCTTAAGGATATAATAATAGCGAGATTTATCATCATGAGTAAACAGGGTGGCTATATCATTCAACTTGGTAAGATGTGCCACAACAGTTTCAGATTCAAGGCCATAAAAAGGATCAGATTCAAGTAAAGTAATAATCTCAGGATCAACAGAGAATTCATAATCCTTATCAGTAAAACAGATAGGTGAAGTAGCAAAAGCAGGTCCAGGTTTCATTCTAGCATTAAGAGACTGTTGCTTCCGTTTATCTAATAACTTTTTAAGATCATATCTATCATTGCAAGCAAAGATAGCTCTAGCAGCTTCTTCATTCATAACATAACCCTCAGGAACAACAGGCTATTCATAATCATTGGGAGAACTTTCATCATCACTATCATCAATAATAGCATCTTCAATAATTTCATTCTCTCTAACCCTAACAAGTTGTTCATCAAGAAATTCACCTAATGGCAAAGTGGTATCACGCACAGAAGTAGTTTCATCATAAGTACCATGCATAGCAGAAGTTGCATCATCAATAACATGCGACATATCAGAATTCATAGCAGTAGCAGGTTCAGGTGTCGCAAGTTTACTAATAAAAGAAGGAGAATCTAGTGCAGAGCTAGATGGCAGTTCCTTACCTCCCCTCGTAGTTGAGGGCAGAATCTTGGTTCTTTCGTCTATCAAGTTCCTCATAGTGATCAACAGATATAAATGCCAAGTGACTCAAAGAATAGAGTTATGCTCCCCGGCAACGGTGCAAGAAATTAGTCTTGATAACCCACAAATGTAGGGGATCGCAACAGCTCTCGAGGGTAAAGTATTCAACCCAAATTTATTGATTCGACACAAGGGGAGCCAAAGAATATTATTGAGTATTAGTAGTTGAGTTGTCAATTCAACCACACCTGGATAGCTTAGTATCTGCAGCAAAGTATTTAGTAGCAAAGTAGTATGATAATAAAAGTAACGATAGCAAAAGTAATGTTTTTGGGTTTTGTAGTGATTGTAACAGTAGCAACGGAAAAGTAAATAAGCGAAACACAAGATGTGAAAAGCTCGTAGGCAATGGATCAGTGATGGATAATTATGTCGGATGCGATTCCTCATGTAATAGCTATAACATAGGGTGACACAAAACTAGCTCCAGTTCATCAATGTAATGCAGGCATGTATTCCGTAAATAGTCATACGTGCTTATGGAAAAGAACTTGCATGACATCTTTTGTCCTACCCTCCCGTGGCAGCGGGGTCCTAACGGAAACTAAGGGATATTAAGGCCTCCTTTTAATAGAGAACCGGAAAAAGCATTAAAACATAGTGAATACATGAACTCCTCAAACTACGGTCATCACCGAGAAGTATCCCGATTATTGTCACTTCGGGGTTGTCGGATCATAACACATAATAGGTGACTATAGACTTGCAAGATAGGATCAAGAACACACATATATTCATGAAAACATAATAGGTTCAGATCTCAAATCATGGCACTCGGGCCCTAGTGACAAGCATTAAGCATAACAAACTCATAGCAACATCAATCTCAAAACATAGTGGATACTAGGGATCAAACCCTAACAAATCTAACTTGATTACATGGTAAATCTCATCCAACCCATCATCGTCCAGCAAGCCTACGATGGAATTACTCACGCACGGTGGTAAGCATCATGAAATTGGTGATGGAGGATGGTTGATGATGACGACGACGACGAATCCCCCTCTCCGGAGCCCCGAACGGACTCCAGATCAGCCCTCCCGAGAGAGATTAGGGCTTGGCGGCGGCTCCATATCGTAAAACGCGATTAAACTTTCTGTCTGATTTTTTTCTCCGCGAGACGAAAGAAATGGAGTTGGAGTTGAGGTCGGGGGAGCCTCAGGGGGCCCACGAGACAGGGGGGCGTGCCCCCACCCTCGTGGACAGGGTGTGTGCCCCCTGGTCTTGATTGTTTCGCCAGTATTTTATATATTTTCCAAAAAGTGCCTCCGTGGATTTTCAGGACACTCCGAGAACGTTTGATGAAAACAACGTTAGTCCGGGTCAGTTTCATTCAAATCATGCAAGTTAGAGTCCAAAACAAGGGCAAAAGTGTTTGGAAAAGTAGATACGTTAGAGACATATCAGTCACACCCTCATCTCAAATCACTTTATTTAGGCGTCAGTTGTCTGAAATTTTATTCTGGGCCAATGGATTCCCAATGGGAAGCAGCACCCCTCGAGGCGGCGGAGCTCCTAGGCTGCCGGTTGGCTGGTGTCTAACGTAAGGGTGCGGGGCCGCAAGTTCGCCGCGGAAGCAGCGCTTAGATGGCTATCTTTTAGAGTTGCGTGGGTTGAAGGTACTGCCGCCGCCGGATCTGGATGACGGGGAGTCTTTGTGGATTGGCCCGGGGGCGACGCAACCACGGCAGTGCGGTGGGGCGGGGAGCGGGGTTTTGGCCGGGGCCACGGACGGTGGAGGCAGGCTACTCTGCTATTGGTTGCTGGCTCTTCGGGGAAGATTCCGAACAGTGTCAGCCGGGAGGCACAAGACGGCCATCAAGCCATCTGGCGTAGATCGGACAGTACCAAAATAAAATAAAATTGTGTGACCCCAATTTAGTCTTCAGTCAACAGACGTGTGACCACTCTCATACCTTGCTATTGATCTCTTAGTGTATTTCTCCAGATAAAAGAGATATGTCGTTCTTAACATTATGCGTTATCTGCATCTTCAGACACACCGTCTTCCGACTCACCGCAGCTGCTCCAACAAGGGAAGCATACACCATAAGGGAGCTATAGTCCCCACTCAACAGTTCCCTGCATCAAATGCACATGCCCGACATGTACGGCCACAACAACTGCAGGGCCCTTGACAAGTCAGCACATGATGCTCACTCCTATGGATGGCGGCCAGATAGGTTGTACCCTCATCTTACTTGTGTGCAACATTTATGGCTCTGTTATTCATCTAAGCATGGAAATTAAATCATCACATTTCATTGTATATTCATGCAGATCTCTTATGTGTCTTGTTCAGGAGTTAACGTTGTTCCATAGTTCAGCTAAGATACTTGTTCTTTAGGTAACGTTGTTCCATAGTTATCATCCATCAGCCAATGCTATCCCATAGGCTAGTGATTATAGTATTATACCACTTCTAGTATTACCTATGTTGTTCTTTAATACTTTTGTGTGCCATCTAGTTAATCTCGAGTACAAACGATACATATTCTGTAGCTTTCATCTATGTTCTTCCTTTAGTTTATGAGACCTGTTGCTGCTAGTTAACCCCAGTCCTACTATTTATGTCGTCTCCTACAGGCACTCATTACATAAATCTAACTACTAGTTGTCTTCCATGCATTTCAGATATAATTGTACACACTGATATATCCACAAGAACCTCACAGAGCAACGTAAAGGCAAATAAACTTGATTTCAATGATACCCAATATGATGGAACATGTAAAGGCAGTTCTTCAGAAGAATTGCAGAAAGATGATCAATCCTCTTCACCCCACAAGGTCCTTGCTCTAACTTGGCCTGTGATATGGGTACAACATGCATATAATGTCCTGGAGTGTATCTACTTTGTTGCAATGCCATGTGCTTAGCATGCTGAGCATGCATGTAAATATGTCATGCCTTCCTGTTTTTTAGTACCTATTCCATTCATGATAACATGTTTTCAAATTCAAGTACTGTCATTCTACTCTATCACAATGCCATCTGCTTAATTTGGACATCATGCTTCTGAATATCTTATGCATTGTTATTCATCAGTATGTACTTCATCTGTCTACCATACCATGTTTTTTACATTGAAGTGTTGTTCTAGTGCTCTGTTCCAATGCCATCTTAGTTTCCCAATCATACACGTGTATGTTGGCTTAGTTATTTCTGTACGTATACCGCTAGCATACAGTTTTACATTCAACTAGTGTTTTTTTGCTATGTTGTCCTATCGTATCCCTAGCTCTTACACCATACTCCCTCCGTCCGGATTACATGTTGCCGAAATGGGTAAAAAAGGATGTATCAAGAACTGAAATGCGCCTAGACCCATTGATTTTTTTCTGGATGGAGGGAATACATCTCAATATATCATGCCTTTCTATTCTTCAGTACCTATTCCATCTCTCTGCTGTCGCATGTTTTATAATTAAAGCACCATTCTTCTATACAAGGCATGCAAGGGGAAGACGACTATGTTAGAATCTGAAGGGTTACAAACAAGGCCTTTGCAAAAGATCCAAACGCCGGGAGATAATAAACCAACTCCATTTTTTATAGATACTGCTCCAGCATAGAGAAGGCCAACTCCTACTGATAATAAGCAGATTCCAGTGGCCAAAGAACTAGTCTGCTCCAGTCCAGCAAAAATATGTCAACTCCATTCTAAGAAATGTGTGCGTATCCTTGCATCATGAAATTTTATAGCATGCTGATCATATTTTCTACATGTTTCTTACCCATCTCTCTTTTAGAAAATAAGCTTAACAGATAGAAGAATTTTTGCAATGGTATCGTTTATGAGGAAAGATTCTTGCAAGAATTCTCTGTGCTCCAATGTAGATGTAAGTACCTGTTGTGTATCACTATATTTTTACATCAGCATGTATTTTGTTAATCGGCGTGAATCCAACCTTTATCTGATCTAAATTTAGTTGTAGCAAAATGTATGATTAAAGGCCACAATGTTGATTTTTGTAAGGGAAGCTGCCTGGAAGTTTTGCATCCTGAGCTGCATGAGTGTACTATCTCATATCAGTGGGTTTGAATACTTTGGTTTTGCAGTGGGTTTTTCAGTGTGTTTTTTACTGTGTTGTCCTGTCGTATCCCTAGCTCTTACATCATACTCCCTCCGTCCGGATTACATGTCGCAGAAATGGATAAAACTGGATGTATCTAGAACTAAAATACGCCTAGACCCTTCCATTTATTTTCGGATGGAGGGAATACATGTCAATATGTCATGCCTTTCTATTCTTCAGTACCTATTCCATCTCTGCTGTAGCATGTTTTATAACTGAATCACCATTCTTCTATATAAGGAATGCAAGGGGAAGACGGCTATGTTAGAATCTGTAGGGTTACAAACGAGGTCCTTGCAAAAGATCCAAATGCCAGGAGATTATAAACCAACTCCATTTTTCATAGATGCTTCTCTAGCACAGAGAAACCCAACTCCCACTGATAATAAGCAGATTCCAGTGGCCAAAGAACTAGTCCGCTCCAGTCAAGCAAAAGAATGTCAACTCCATTCTAAGAAGCGTGTGCGTATCCTCGCATCATGAAATTTTATAGCATTCTGATCATATTTTCTACATGTTTCTTACCCATCTCTCTTTTAGAAAATAAGGTTAAATGATAGAAGACTTCCTCCATTGGGATCGTATTCGAGGAAAATATCTTGCGGGAATTCTCTGTGCTCCAATGCTGATGTAAGTACCTGTTATATATAGCACTATATTTTTACATTAGCATGTATTTTGTTAATCGGCGTGAATCTAACCTTTATCTGATCTAAAATTAGTTGTAGCAAAATGTTAAAGGCACCAATGTTGATTTTTGTAAGGAAAACTGCCTGGTAGTTTTTCATACTGAGCTGCATGAATGTACTATCTCATATCACGCACATTACTGAATTGTAGTGCTTCTCTGGTTGCCCATTCATTCATTGTGTCAATGTTGCTTTTATATTACCTTACCTGGCTGATGATGGTTGTGCCATATTGTGTTAATTTGGTGTAGTCTAGTTGCCCAAACGTTCGTTGTGTCAATGTTGCTTTCCTATTACCTGACTTGGCCAATGATAGCAATGCTAGTGTGTTAATTTTGTGCAGGCTACTGAAGATAAGAAGACAAACTCTGAAAACAGCAAGGCAACCCAATTGTTTTTTTCTAGTAAATCTAGGCCAGGTAATATGGCAATAACTCATGATTAATCTGGTTGGTTCCCGTCCTAATTTATGTTATGATGCAGTGGTCGAGACACTCTCCACTATCAATAATACAAGCCTGCCAAAATCGCCATTTGAATCTATTTAGTATCCTCTATCTTGAATGCAACGGAATAAATGCATGTTTGTGAACCAATTAATGGCTGAAGCAATGATGGAAATGGTGGATGAATCAGAGGTGCAGAGTCGTGTGAGACAACAACTGATCAATGTTTTCAGAGATAGTGTAGCAAAGCAGCAAGAACTTGCCCACATGCTTATGGGCGTCATTTGTGCTGAGGTTGCAGATTGTCATGTTGTAGATGGTTAGGTTCTGCTCATTTATTTGCACTGGCATCAATCTTTGATTGCCCAGTGGATGTAATTTCCTGTAATATATGCTGGATGTGCAACGTTATTCCCTGTATGTCGTACCTTTGCTTGATCGGTTTTGGTCCTGTGCATAATTGCTCATCATAATGGGCTCAAATTATCTAATTTGGCCTAAAGACATGTACGAACTTTAGTGGGCCCATTAAGTTAATGGGCCGTTACTAGGCCGAAAGTTAATGGTCGGCCCTCTTACCTCACGGGTCGTTAATAGGCCGACATTGAAGCGGGCAACAGGTGGCCCCAATTTATTTCACGGGCCGTTAATAGGCCATTACTAAGTTTGGGCTACATATGGCCCAACTATACTGTAGGCCTTTAGCAGGCCAAAAGAGACAGCGGGCTTGTACTAGACCATGAAGAGCATGGGCCGCTAAGAGGCCGAAAGTCAGGTCGTATTGTAAATCGCCCAACTGTGTTGCGGGCCTTTATCAGGCCGAAAGAGAAACCGGGCTGGTATTGTACCATGAAGGGCATGGGCCGTTAAAAGGCCAAAATTAAGGTCCGACTACAAATGGCCCAACTCATTTCTGATCCGTTAACAGGCCGAAAGGCACACAGGGCCGGGAATTGGCCCAACACTTAAATGGATTGCTAAAAGGCCAAAACTCAGGTCCGACTACAAATGGCCCAACTGATTTATGGGTCGTCAACAGGCTGAAAGTGACACCGGGCCAGAAATTGGCCCAACACTTAAATGGGCCGCTAAAAGGCCGAAACTCAGGTCCGACTACAAATGGCCCATCAGATTTATGGGCCGTCAGTAGGCTGAAAGACACACCGGGCTGAAAATTAGCCCAACATTTAAATGGTCTGCTAAAAGGCTGAAAGATGTACATCCTGAAAATTGGCCCATCCATTGAATGGGCCGTTAACAGGCCAAAATCTCATCGGGCCGTTATTGAGCCCAAATATATAGCGGGTTGTTAACGGGCTCGAACTGACGATGGGCTGCAATGGTGTCAAATCTTTGACGGGCCATTGACGGGCCATTGACGGGCCGAATTGGCACATCTCGTATGGGCCGTGGGCTTAAATGGACCTGACACAAGTAGGCCTTATATGGGCCGGCCTGCTAATTTTTACTGGGCCGACCTTTTTCACCGGAATGGGCCACTGTTGGGCCGTGCCACATCTGTCCCAACAGTGAGGCAACACGTGTTTCTTGCGGCAAATGATGATTTTACACGTGGAAAATCCCCATTGGGCCGGGCTATTAACAGGTTATCGGATCCAAAACCGGACCCGATAGCTTAACGGCGTTCCGTTATGGTGGATTCCACATGTCGGTCACCCTTGACGAAAGCACTTCTGTGATGCGCGATTTATCTTCATGGAAGTGGACACTTCCGTGATGATAATTTTGGTAATGTCATGGAATACTTCTACGACAGCACAGGTATGACTATCTTGATTCTGTCATAAAATCGTCATGGATGTACATGCATGACAAAAAACACGACCTACTGTGACAAACATGTATCATCATGGAAGTGTATTTTTTTGTAGTGGATGGCACCTTATTCTTTAAAGGTCGCCTCGTGGTTCCTTTGAAAGATAACCTGGATATTTCAGGAAGTTATGAAAGAGGCTCATGATACGCCCCTGTCTATTCATCCGAGTAGCACCAAGATATACCAAGACATTCGTTAGAGATTCTGGTGGTCAAACATGAAGCAAGACATTGCCGGCTATGTTGCTGAATGTGATGTTTGCCATCGTATCAAAGCAGAACATCAAAGGCCTATTAGAACTCTGCAACCTATCTTTGTCCCTGAATGGAAATGGGACCATGTTGAAATGGACTTTGTCACCGGATTTCCCAAATCGAAGAAGGGTAATGATGCTATACTTGTCGTACTCACCGGCTTTCTAAAGTTGCACACTTTCTGGCCATCAAAGAATGATCACTACTAGTCAGCTGGCAACTCTCTATCTGTCCAGAATTATTTAACTTCATGGTATTTTGCTTGTAATCAGCTGAGACCGTGGCAGCTTATTCACTTCAAGATCCTGGGAAAGTTTCCAAGAAGCTATGGGAACTCATCTATCATTCAACACCGCTTTTCACCCCCAGTCTCAGGGACAAGTTGAACGAGTCAACCAAGTTCTCGAAGACATGCTTCGATCTTGTCTCATTTCCTTCGGCAAGAAATGGGAGGAATCTCTCCCGTAGCTGAGTCCTCCTATAACAATAGCTATCAAGCTAGTCTGAAGATGGCCCTCTTCGAAGTGTTATATGGACGAAAGTGCCGAACCCCTCTGAACTGGTCAGAAACTAAGGAACGTCCACTCTTCCGTCTGGATATTATCCAACACGCCGAAGAACAAGTCCGCTTCATTCGCAAGAATCTCAAGACTGCTCAGTCACGTGAAAAGAGTTAGTATGACCGTCATCACAAAGACATGGTCTATCAAACTGGCGAAAAGGCTTATCTTCGAGTCACACCAATGAAGAGTGCACACCGCAATCAAGGGCAAGCTAGCTCCTCGCTATATTGGTCCTTTCACTATTCTCGAGAGGCGTGGAAAAGTGGCATACTAGTTGGATCTTCCGTCGAACCTTTCTCAGGTTCATGATGTGTTCCACGTGTCACAACTCCGCCGCTGCTTCAAGGACCCAATATGAGCAGTGGATCATGAAGTGCTCGAGTTGCAATAGGACCTCTCGTATAAAGAGCATCCGGTCTCCATTCTCAACCAAGCTAAACACTGCACACGTCAGAAGGCAATCAAGTTCCTCAAGGTGCAGTGGTCGCATCACTCTGAAGATGAAGCCACTTGGGAATGCGAGGATCGCCTGCTTGATAAATACCCTGAACTGTTTCCTTCTACCTCCTAAATCTTGAGACGAGATTTCTTGTAGTGGAGGAGAATTGTGATGCCTGGATAATTATGCTACAGTAATCCCCTGCTAATGATGCCATGTCATCGCTTTTATTGTTGTTAAATCCCGCTTAGATTCAATCCGGTTCAAATTCAAATTCAAATACTAAGCGAAATCCAAAAGTTCACAAACATGAAAACTAAAATCTTCATCATGTGACAAATATTCACTTCTTAGTATTGGTGGTGAACCAACCTTTTATAATGTGGCTTAGTGCCCTAAAATAAAAGAAAACAGGGGCAATAAAATGAAAAAGGAAAAGGCTATAGCAAAAGAAACAAAAAGCCCGTGCACCCCCCCCCCCGGGCCTCGGCCCACCCAACCTACAGTGGCCCAGCCCACTTCCCCTACCCTCGCTACAGGAGATGGGGGAGGTCATAGCAGCCATCCCGAACACCATGGTCGTCGTGTCT
>NC_057795.1:203967637-204019982 GCF_018294505.1 Triticum aestivum
CTCCGTCACCATTTGACGCACTCCGACGTGCCGATTGTCGGCATCGCACCCTTCCACCGTGTGCAGGAGGATCATCCTCGACCGCTTCATCACCTGCATCGACCCATCAGAGCTCACCGCCTCTGCATCGGCCGCAACAACCTCTTCTTCTTCCTCGGGCAACCGAGAGCACCGCCATCGATTCATCATCATCCGAGATTCCCCGAGCACGCTGAGTAGATGGACAACTTCGCTGTGAGCCTCCACTTCTTTTCCGCCTTTCCCCCGTCGGATTCTGTTCCTTAGTGCATCTGCTCATAACCATAGCCACCGTCTGCCATGGCTGAAGCCTTACTCTGCATGGGCTTGCCTACGTCTGCCCGTGTCCATGACGCACCTCGTCGCTCCCTTTGATGCACGCGCGCACACCCTCCTGCCTAGGCTACTCCACTACATGCATGTACGCTTGCCGTCCGCTCGCCCCGCGCCTCCTGCTCTTCTGCCGGCTTTTGCCGCTGCTCGCCACCTACCCTGCTTGCCGTCATGCCCGCCACCCTGCGCCTCCGCTACCGATGCTTGCTCGGCCGCGCTTAACCAGGCCGGCCTAAACCCACCGAAGGCCGCCACACCCCCACGTGCCCGCCTATGGCCTCTTTGCCTCCTGCCGCTGCTCGCAGCCGCTCGCCGCCCACCTCGCTGGCTCCCGCACCCCCACTGTGCTTGTTGTCGCTGCTGCCTCCCGCGCCGTCGCGCTCGCCAGCTCCCGCTCGCGGCCATCTCCCCTCTGCCCCGCCGCTCAGTTTCGGCTAGAGCCTGTGCCTGACTCCCCCTCGTAGTCCTCTCGATAAGTAAGAGTGTCAAACCCAACGAGGAGCGGAAGGAAATGACAAGCGGTTTTTAGCAAGGTAATGTCTGCAAGCACTGAAATTGTCGGTAACAAGTTGTTTGATAGCAAGATAATTTGTAACGAGCAAGTAATAGTAACTATAAATAAAGTTCAGCAAGGTAGCTCCTTTTTTGGCAAAGGACATGCCAAAATGGTTTCTTATAATAAGCAAATGATTCTTGAGGGTACACGGGAATTTCACCATGCTACTTTCATCATGTTGGTTCGATTTGTGTTCGCTACTTTGATAATTTGATATGTGGGTGGACCGGTGCTTAGGTGATGTTCTTACTTCAACAAACCTCCTACTTATGATTAACCCCCTCACAAGCATTGACAACTATGAGAAAAGTATTAAGATAAAAATCTAACAATAGCACTAAACTTTTGGATCGAAATCGGTCCCTTACGAAGCAGCGTATAAACTAGGGTTTATGCTTCTGTCACTCTAGCAACCCATAATCTAATAACTACTCCACAATGCATTCCCTTAGGCCCAAATATGGTGAAGTGCCATGTCGTCATTCATTCACATGACACCACTAAGGGAATCACAACATACATATCATAAAAATAGCAAACACATATCAAATTCACATGATTACTTGTAGCATGACTTCTCCCGTGACCTCAAGAACAAAAGTAACTACTCACAAATGATAATCATGCTCAAGATCAGAGGGGTATTAAATAGCATAATGGATCTGAACATATGATTTTCCACCAAATAAACCATATAGTATTCAACTACAAGATGTAATCAACACTACTAGTCACCCAAAAGTACCAATCTAAGGTTCCAGTACAAAGATTGAGCACAAGAGATGAACTAGGGTTTGAGAGGAGATGGTGCTATCAAAGATGTTGATGGAGATGACCCTCCCAAGGATGAGAGGGTTGTTAGTGATGACGATGATGATGATTTCCCCCTTTGGGAGGGAAGTTCCCCCCGGTGGAATCCCTCCGCCGGAGGACAAAAGTGCTCCTACCCAAGTTCCGCCTTGAGACGGCGGCGCTTCATCCCAAAAGTCCTCTACTTATTTTTTCTAGGTCAAAATGACATATATACCAGAAGATGGGGACCAGAGGTGGGCCGAGGAGGGCACAACCCACCAGGGTGTGCCTGGGCTGCCTGGCGCACCAATGTGGGTTGTGCCCACCTGGTGGGCCCCCTCTGGTAGTTATTTGCTCCATTATTTTTAATATAAACCAAAACAATTCTTCGTAAATTTTCAGCTTATTTGGAGATGTGCAGAATAGGTAACTGTGACGTAGCTTTTTCAGGTCCAGATTTCTAGCTGCCGGCATTCTCCCTCTTTGTGTAAACCTTGCATATTATGAGAGAAAAGGCATTAGAAATACTCCAAAAGGCATTATTATTCATAAAAACATTATAAATAATAGTAGGAAAACATGATGCAAAATGGACGTATCAACTCCCCCGAGCTTTGATCTCGCCTGTCCTCAAGCGAAAAACCGATATCGAAAAACATGTCACATGCTTAGAGAGAGGTGTCGATTAAAACAAAATACGGACATAGAAGCATCATGATCGTTATTATAACAGCAAAGAACTTTAACATAAAGCTTTATCATACAACTTTTATCATATAACTTCTTATGAACAAGTAACAATTCATCACAACATTAAAGTATAAAGCATAAACTCTATTGGAAACCAACAAAATATGTTTTCAGTCAACTTTGCAACTACAATTCATCATATTTTCAGGAAGGGTCATGTATCGGAGCCTTTAGGCAAGTTCACATACTCAACCATCATATAATCTTCTATGTTTGCTAACACTCATAGCATACCCATGGGAAGAAAGTTTCAACCGGACACATAGAAAGATCGGGGCTTATAGTTTCGCCTCCCAACGTATTCACCTCAAGGGTGATGTCAACAATAATAACGCATGCTCACTCATATCTAGCTGGATAGATATACCTAGATCTTCCCTCACCAGATGATGCTTGCCAAAAGAGAGAATAAAAAGGAATAGGGAAGAATACTTTCACTCTTGCATGAAAGTAAATAAAAGTAAAAGGTAGGCCCTTTGCGGAGGGAAGCAGATGTTGCCATGCACTTTTTGTTTGTATGCTAAATCCATTAGTGCAAAAGAACATCACATTATATTACCCCTTATGATAGCAACCTTTATTATGCAGTCTGACGCCTTTATTATTTTGCCATCCCAAGTCCATACAACGCTCAATTTTCTCTTACACTAAATGATACAACACATTTAGAAGAAATTTTATTGCCTTATTGCACCGATGACAACTTACTTGAAGGATCGTACTCAATCAATAGGTAGGTATGGTGACCTCTCGAAATATGATTTTGGTTTTAAGGGTTTTTGGATGCGCAAGTAGTATCTCTACTTAGCATGGAATTATTGGCTAGCAAAGATATTGAGCAAGCACCACATGTTGAAGGATCTATGACAATATAACTTCTATGTGAATATGAACAAACATAACTCATTACGTTGTCTTCCTTGTCCAATGTCAACAATTTTGGCATATAATAATTAATGGGGGATCACAATCATAAAAGATGTCCAAGATGGTGTATTTGCATGTGAATCTTCTCTTCCCTTATTAATTCTTTCATGAGTTGCATCATTGACCAATGCCATGTTTGTCAATCTCCAACAAATTTTACCACTTATATTTTTCCTTATGTGATGTCATTACTTACCATAAGATTATCACATGATCTTTTTCATTTATTTTCCTTTCTTTTTATTGAAACAAAAGAGTAAAGAAACAAAACTTGAACTACTCTTTATTATATATCTTGCACACGATTACATAGATAGGTAGATCACTAAGCAAGCACTAAAAAAGAAAGGATCGAACTAAACTTTTAATGAACTAAACCAAAGGATGACTAAAGGTCGAACTAAAAATAGATAAAGGCAAATATAGTGGCGGTGGTATCACTACAAAAAAATACACTTCCGTGATGATACATGTTTGTCACAGTAGGTCACGTTTTTTGTCATGCATGTACATCCATGACAAATTTATGATAGAATCAAGATAGTCATACCTGTGCTGTCATAGAAGTGTTCCATGACATTACCAAAATTATCATCATGGAAGTGTCCACTTCCATGACGATAAATCGCGCGTCACAGAAGTGCTTTCGTCAAGGGTGACCGACACGTGGCATCCACCATAACGGAACGCCGTTAAGCTATCGGGTCGGGATTTGGATCCGATAACCCGTTAACAGCCCCGACCAATGGGGATTTTCCATGTGTAAAATCATCATTGGCTGGAGGAAACATGTGTCGGCTCACCGTTGGGACAGATGTCATCCACTCATTGGACAGAAGGCGCCTATGATACATCGACACGTGGCACGGCCCAATAGAGGCCCATTCCTGTGAAAAGGCCGGCCCATTTGACTTGGTCAAAAGGTGGCGGGCCGGCCCATGTAAAGCCTATTAACGGCCTGTTCGCATATAGCCCATTTACAGCCCGCTAACCCAAGGCCCGTTACGCCCTATCCGAATTAGACCCAGTAGCGTCATCTGGGCCACCCAATATGATTCTAGCCCATTTTCACTTTTGGCCCATGTATGGCCCATGATGTCTTTCGGCCCATACGAGGCCCTATGTAACTGGCCCGTAATGAATAGTGTATTACTTTACACCCATTAACGGCCCGTGGTGAAACTGGCCCGTAATGAACAGTGTATCACTTTATACCCATTAAGGGCCCATTATTCCGTTGGTCCGTTTCCAGCCCATGTTATCTTTTGGCCTTCTCAGAGCCCATTTACTCTTGGGCTCATTTCCAGCATTCATTTACTTATGGCCCGTTACTGTCATTTTCTGCTTATGGGCCAAATTCAGCCCGTGGTTACAGTCGGCCCGTTTGTGGTCCGTTAACACATTGGGCCATTTTCATAGCGTCATGAAATATGGTCTATTAACGATGGCCCGTTATGGTTGGCCCATGAACGAACGATTCCAACTCTAGCCCGTTTACGGCCATAATGCGGCCTGTTATTGGCCCATGTTTAGCCAATCGATCATACTGCCTGTATAAGGCCCATTGATTATACGGCCCGTAGAAGGCCCGTTGCTTCTGTGGCCCGTAGAAGGCCCATTGTTTCTATGGCCCGTGGAAGGCCCACTGTTTATACGGCCCGTAGAAGGCCCACTGTTTCTACGGCCCGTAGGTCCAATGCCACTATAGTAAATATGAGCCCATGGTTATTGTGGCCTTGTTTTAAAAAATAGGTTATTGCAGCCACTAGCAAACCACAGAAAAAGAACTGCACTGACTACAAGCAAACAAATAAACAAGACAACAAGGAAATAAATAAGCAAGCAACTTACACTAGGATATCACGGCTATTACACATATTACATCCACTGGGCATCAAAGTTCGCCACCGGTGCAAATATAAGTAACACAGCAGCATATAAACGCCGGAGCAAAACAAGTCCAGAACTGAAACCACTTCAGAAGAGCTCAAGAAACAATATCCTGGATACCCATAATGCTGGCAAGATGCTTAGCAAGCTTATTAACTTTCTCTTGTTTGGCGCTTAAGTCCTCCAGCGCCTGCTATTGCACCAGAAAGTATGCACCTGAATTCTGTAGGGACTTCCTCAGTCCTTCGACTTCCTGTCGCATAACATCTGATCGATGTCTTTCAACTTGTAGTTGAGACTCAAGAAGCCGAACTGATTCAGGCAACGAGTTCGAAGAGCTGGTGCCAGCAGTGGTAGCCAGTAACTCGAACACTACATCAAGACAGGACTTTGGGGTATTCTCAGTGTCCTCAATATAGTTTTTATCAGCTTTCTTGGAGACCAACAGGGATGTCTCACTATCTTGAACCTTACCTGCATTACTTCCTTTACCATTGCATTACAGGGTACTCTTCTCCAATATTTTATCCGCGTTCTAAAAGAGAAACAAACAAACACATCTCAGGTTTACAATGTAGTATATGAAACTCATTTTGGTAAACCAGTTCAGTAGTAAGGTGGACAGGATAACAGCATGAAACAAACATATATCTATGTAGTATCGTCACTGTATGGTCTATATCATTCTAGTTATGTTGCCAAATCAAGATAGGTACAGTTCGAATCATATCTATTTAAGACAAAGCAGCATAGACAGAATATAAGTGTGGGAAAGTACACAGCAATAACAACACTTGTAATGTGCATGGCATGAGAACATAACTGTTTATTCAATTGAAACTGAAATCAATATAGAGCAAGTTACAACAGCAAATAGCCAAACATGTTGAAGAAACAGGTTTAAAACATACCTATTGCGCCATTGGAGTTTCAATTGCATCCTTCAAATTTGAAATTGGTTGGTATCAGTAAATACAGTGATGCAAGAGCAAAGTAGTATGAACCATAGCTACGGAACCTGACCTGAGAACAATTCTTCTTCTGCTTTAAGCGTTGACTTCGGGTTCGGAGTGGTGGTCCTCGTGATTTGGGCACTGCAGTTGCCTTACTAACTGCTCGTGTTTGGGTGCTCTGTGGTGGAGACGGTGTTGTGTCAATGGGAACTGGGTGTCTATCTGCTGGGGTTGGGGTTAGAAGGGGTGTAGCTGGTTCCCTGTCCAACTGGGTAGGGGTACAATCTGCATGAGTGTGGGTTATGTGTGGTGGGGCTGATTCTTGGGCAAGTACAACTGTGGTTGTATCTGCATCGACAGGTAGCACGATCTTTTCTAAAGACCGTTGAGGGAGTCTTGGATTAGAGGGTGTCCGGATAGCCGAACTATCACCTTCGACCGGACTCCTGGACTATGAAGATACAAGATTGAAGACTTCGTCCCATGTCCGGATGGGACTTTATTTAGCGTGGAAGGCAAGCTTGGCGATACGGATATGTAGATCTCCTACCATTGTAACCGACTCTGTGTAACCCTAACCCTCTTCGGTGCCTATATAAACCGGAGGGTTTTAGTCCGTAGGACGAACAACAATCATACCATAGGCTAGCTTCTAGGGTTTAGCCTCTCTGATCTCGTGGTAGATCTACTCTTGTACTACCCATATCATCAATATTAATCAAGCAGGAGTAGGGTTTTACCTCCATCGAGAGGGCCCGAACCTGGGTAAAAACATCGTGTCCCTTGTCTCCTGTTACCATCCGCCTAGACGCATAGTTCGGGACCCCCTACCCGAGATCCGCCGGTTTTGACACCGACATTGGTGCTTTCATTGAGAGTTCCTCTGTGTCGTCATCTTTAGGCCCGATGGCTCCTCCGATCATCAACAATGATGCGGTCCAGGGTGAGACTTTTCTCCCCGGACAGATATTCATATTCGGCGGCTTTGCACTGCGGGCCAATTCGCTTGGCCATCTGGAGCAGATTGAAAGCTACACCCCTGGCCATCAGGTCAGATTTGGAAGTTTGAACTATATGGCTGACGTCCGCGGAGACTTGATCTTCGACGGGTTCGAGCCACAGCCAAGCACGCCGCGATGGGCATGATCTAGCTCTCCCGCCGGACAGTGCCCTGGAGGCCGCACAAGTGTCCGCTCTGACCCTTAGCTCGGAGCCGACTGCGCCGATCGAGGACGGGTGGCTGGACACCGCCTCGGGGGCTGCTATCTCTATGGCGATTGAGCCGAACACCAACCTTTTCCTTTGCAAAGCTCGTGACTGCAAGGTGCCGGACTCCTTGCCGGACTCCGAACCTTCCGCGCCCCTGCCAATCAAATCCGATTGGGCGCCGATCATGGAGTTCACTATCATGGACATCTTTCAGCACTCGCCCTTTGGTGACATCCTGAATTCGCTAAAGTCTCTCTCTTTATCAGGAGAGCCCTGGCCAGATTATGGTCAGGAAGGTTGGGTTGCGGACGACGAAGAAATTCAAAGCCCACCCACCACCCACTTCGTAGCCGCTGTCGATGATTTAACCGACATGCTCAACTTCGACTCAGAAGACATCGACGGTATGGACGACGATGCAGGAGACGACCAAGAACCAGCGCCTACAGGACACTAGAAGGCCACCTCATCATACGACATATACATGGTGGACATCCCAAAAGATGGGAATGGCGATGGAACAACGGAGGATGACTTCTCCAAGAAACAACCTAAACGCCGGTGTCAGCGGCGCCGCTCTAAATCCCGCCATAGCAAAAACGGTGATTCCGGCACGGGAGACAATAACACCCCGGAAAGTGCCAAAGACAACCCCCTCCAGCAGGATTCAGCGCAGGAGGATGGAGAAGCCGGCCCTCATGAGAGAGAGGCAGACAGAGAGGTAGAGGACGATAATTACATGCCTCCCTCCTAAGACGAGGCAAGCCTCGACGACGACGAATTTGTCGTGCCTGAGGATCCCGTCAAACAGGAGCATTTCAAACGCAGGCTTATGGCCACGACAAGCAGCCTCAAGAAAAAGCAGCAACAGCTTAGAGCTGACCAAGACTTGCTAGCTGACAGATGGACTGAAGTCCTTGCGGCCGACGAGTATGAACTTGAACGCCCCTCCAAAAGCTACCCAAAACACAGGCTGCTACCCTGATTAGAGGAGGAAGCACCCAAACCTACATCACCAGCGCATGATGCGGCCGACCGGCCACCTGGTGGCCGCAACAGAGAGGCCTCTCGGCCCTCCACTCAAGCCGCACCCCGACGTCGCTCAAAAAGTACCAAGGCACGGGGAAATGCGCCAGACCTGCGAGATATATTGGAGGACAAGGCAAGGCAAACAAGATCGATCTATAGATCGCGTGGGCGCCTCACTACACGTGACGATAACCGTCATGCCGGATATAGCAAATCAGGCTGAGCCGAACACAGTAGACGAAGCTCATTTGAGCTACGTCGTGATATAGCCCAATACAGAGGCGCCGCACACCCACTATGCTTCACAGATGAAGTGATGGATCATCAAATCCCTGAGGGTTTCAAACCCGTAAACATTGAATCATACGATGGCACAACAGATCCTGCAGTCTGGATCGAGGACTATCTCCTTCACATCCACATGGCCCACGGTGATGACCTACACGCCATCAAATACCTCCCACTCAAGCTTAAAGGACCAGCTCGGCATTGGCTTAACAGCTTGCCAGCAGAGTCAATTGGTTTTTGGGAAGACCTGGAAGCCGCATTCCTCGACAATTTCCAGGGCACTTATGTGCGACCACCAGACGCCGATGATCTAAGCCACATAATTCAGCAGCCAGAGGAATCAGCCAGACAATTCTGGACACGGTTCCTAACCAAGAAAAATCAAATCGTCGACTATCCGGATGCAGAGGCCCTTGCAGCCTTCAAACATAACATCCGCGACGAGTGGCTTGCCCGGCACCTAGGACAGGAAAAGCCGAAATCCATGGTAGCCCTCACAACACACATGACCCGCTTTTGCATGGGAGAGGACAGCTGGCTAGCTCATAGTAACAACATGACCAATAGCCCTGGTAACTCAGATACCAAGGACAGCAACGGGAGGTCGCGTCGCAACAAGCACAAGCGCCACATTAACGGCTATAATGCTGAGGATACGACAGTCAATGCCAGATTCAGAGGCTCTAAACCCAGTCAGCGGAAAAAGCCATTCAAAAGAAATACTCCGGGCCCGTCCAATTTGGACCGAATACTCGATCACTCGTGCCAGATACACGGCACCCCCGAAAAACCAGCCAACCACACCAACAGGGATTGTTGGGTGTTCAACCAGGCAGGCAAGTTAAATGCCAAAAACAATGACAAGGGGCTGCATAGCAATGACGAGGAGGAGCCCCGGCCGCCGAACAATAGAGGACAGAAGGGCTTCCCCCTACAAGTGTGGACGGTGAACATGATATACGCGACCCACATACCCAAAAGGGAGCGGAAGCATGCACTAAGGGACGTATATGCGACGGAGCCAGTCACCCCAAAGTTCAATCCGTGGTCCTCCTGCCCGATCACTTTTGATCGAAGGGACCACCCCACTAGAATCCGCCTTGGCGGATTCGCCGCATTGGTTCTAGACCCAATCGTTGACGGATTTCACCTCACTAGAGTCCTGATGGATGGCGGCAGCAGCCTGAACCCGCTTTATCAGGATACAGTGCGCAAAATGGGCATAGATCCCTCAAGGATTAAACCCACAAAGACGACCTTTAAAGGCGTCCTACCAGGTGTAGAGGCCAACTGTACAAGCTCAGTTACACTTGAAGTGGTCTTTGGATCCCCGGATAACTTCGGAAGCGAGGAGTTAATCTTCGACATAGTCCCGTTCCACAGTGGCTATCATGCACTGCTCGGACGAACTGCATTTGCAAAGTTCAATGTGGTGCCGCACTATGCATACCTCAAGCTCAAGATGCCAGGCCCTCGAGGAGTCATTACCATCAACGGAAACACCGAACGCTCTCTCCGAACGGAGGAGCATACGGCGGCCCTCGCGGCGGAAGTACAAAACAGCCTCTCAAGGCAATTCTCGAGTCCGGCTATTAAACGTCCGGACACCGTCAAGCGCGCCCGGAGTAACCTACAAGAAGACCGCCTGGCACGTCCCGAGCACGCGTAGCAATGTGGCCCCAACCCCAGCCCTCGCGAAATTGCAAAACCAGTACCACGCGTACATAATTATGCTCTGTAAATACCATGGGCATAGCGGGAGGGGCACGACCATGGTAGGCCCAGAATGCGGCTCAACCGCACCAGGGGCTCCCGATTGTGTCATTCTTTTTTTCTTACTTTCAGGACTCCGTTCTCAAGAAGCCCTATCCGGTAGTAGAATCGCCGAACACACGATGCAACAGCCAGGGAAGCAGAAAGCTACGTCGAGTGTCCAGGTGGTCTCTATAACGAGCAATATACTTGTTTCATATATCATCCCGCAGCTCGCCCCTGGAGGGGGACATGTCAAATAGTCCAGTCCCTTGCTTATCGCACTATTTGTATCATTCTGCTTTTACCGTAGCCTTTTTAATAAACAATACATAGCTTCTGCCTATTATTGCATTCCTTTTTTTATCTATATATGTTCACTTATGACATGTTGCACCCGTACACTTTGGTACGGCCAAATACACCAGGGGCTTAAGTACCCCAAAATTTGGTGTGATAAGTCTGAACACTTCCACAAGTGCGGCACCCCGAACTTATAGCATTATATGCATCGGCTCCGAATCATGTCTAGGGTCAATAGTTGGGTTTGCCTGGCTCCCATGTTTTGGTACCTTACGTTCCGTTATATCGGCTAAGGTAGCGCTGGGAGAACCACTGCGATTGTGCCCTGGTTGACCTGGGTTAAGCACCTCAGTGGAGAAAGCTAAAACTGATCGTCATGATAGGGCGAGAGCCGGTCGCTGTTCGAGAGGTTTTCGTGTCCCTAAAGACTTATGCTGCTTAGAGCGAGGAGTCAGCTTTGTCCGGCCCAGGCGTGGATAGCGCCCCGAATTGGGTCTTCCGAATACTATGGGCTTTGCCGAAATTTAAAATTATAGAATTCTATGGCTAAGTGAGAGTGTTCAAGCATTATAGTCCGGTCGCCTTGTTCGTTGCGTTGAGCGCCTCCCTCGAAGGACCCAAGAATGGGAAAAGAGCGCTCAAGTTTATCCCGAACACCCCAGCACTCGTGGCATGGGGGCAGAAGCCGACGACTCGCCATCTCTCAAATTTAATAAACGGCCGCACAGAAGGTAATATTTTAAATTCACAAGCGTTGCTTAGCGCATATGAACAAGTTTTCAAGCGTACATGATAACAAATGCGAGTTTGCTCAAAAATTACATCTTTGGAGCACTCGCCCGCTATAAGGCGGGCACCCTTCAGGACGCCCTCATAACACATCTCGGGCTTGCGATACTCTCTGTCCGACGGTGGTCTATCCGTCACAAGCTTCTTAGCGTCCATCTTGCCCTAGTGCACTTTAACACGGGCAAGGGCCCTATGGGCACCTTCGATACAGACGGAGCGCTTGACGACTTCAATCCATGGACAGGCGTCCACCAGCCGCCTCACCAGCCCGAAGTAGCTCCCAGGCATGGCCTCCTTAGGCCACAGCCGAACTATGAGGCCCTTCATGGCCTGTTCGGCCACCTTATGGAGCTCGACCAGCTGCTTCAGCTGGTCGCTCAAGGGCACCGGGTGTCCGGCCTCAGCATACTGAGACCAGAACACCTTTTCCGTCGAGCTCCCCTCCTTGGCTCGGTAGAATGCGGCAGCATCGCACACACTGCGGGGCAGATCTGCAAATGCTCCTGGAGAGCTTCAGATTCGGGTAAGTAACAAGTAATTCACTTTCACGTGCTTGCTTTGCATAAAGAATGCCTTACCCGCTGCTATCTTCTTCATTGGCTCAATTTCCTGGAGGGCTTTTTGGGCTTCGGCCTTAGCAGCTTTGGCGCTCTCAAGGGCTGAGGCGAGCTCGGACTCTCGAGTCTTTGAGTCATGCTCCAAACTCTCATGTTTTTCCATGAGAGCCTGGAGCTCTTGCCACACCTCCGCCACCCGCGCCTCCTGCTTCTCTCGCTCGGTGCGCTTCGCGGCTGCATTGCTTTCGGCCTTGGACACCGCTTCCTTCAGGGTCGCCACCTCGTTCGTGGCCCCTGCAATACTCATGTTATTCCTGTCATTTTTTGCAGCCACATCTTTTATATAATTCCATAAGGTATTACTTACCTTCCTTGTCCTCGAGCTGCTTTTTGGCAAGGCCGAGCACGTTCTTGGACCGCTCGAGGCTCTGCTTCAATGCATCGACCTCCGCAGTCAGTGCGGCAGAGGTCAGCAGCGCATCCTGCATTCACATATTGACATCTTATGTTAGACTCCTGCATACATCTTTTTAGATCCTCAGTTTGGCTTTTCTTTCTGAATACCAAACTGAGCATCAGGGGCTATTGTCTATGCGGTAATATTTTTACGTATCTTAAATACATACCTCAAAGCCTGTTAGAAGGCTAGCACAGGCTTCAGTCAGCCCGCTCTTGGCGGAATGAACTTTCTGGATCACCACAATCATAACAGTACGGTGCTCCTCGTTGATGGAGGCGCCGTTAAGCGCCTCCAGCAAATTATCCGGTGCCTCCGGTTGGACGGAGGTCACCGGTGTCGCAGTCTTCTCCTTCTTACGAAGGAGCCGCCTGCCGGACTCCGGAACCATTGAAGGTTCCGGTGCGGAGTCCGGCCCAGGGCCGGACTTAGAGCCCTTTGGGGTTTTATCCCCCTCGCGCCTGGAGTCCGGGAGGTTGCCTTGCGGCGCCTCCTGGACCACCTCCTCCTGGCTGGGCCCCTTTTGGGACCCCACATCGGCGCCATCCGCAGCGCGAGGAGAGGAGGCAGCCGGAAGTGAGGTGCTATTCACGTGCAACGAATCCAGGGAGCCGCTCGTTGAAGCGTCGAGCCCGTCCTTGGGCGGGCTGCAGGGTTATATTCGGTGTTAGGAGATTCTGTGTGACAAATGAAACGCCATGAGTTATTCTGGTATCCAGACACTTACGGTTTTGCCAGGGTCTTAGCCCTCGGTGGCCACTCCTCTTCGCCGTCGTCGGCATTGGTGGAGTAGTTCGGAGGAAGGGTCCTTCCCTTCTTGGACCTCCGGCCTCCCCAGTTGGGCGGCCTTCCCTTTCTTCTCTCCCCCCGCTGGGGGAGAGGCCTCTTTTTCCTCCTCCTCGTCTTTGCAGGAGGAGTCCGCCTCGGAGTCATCGGACGATGAGTCCGACAACACCTGGTATTGGGAACTCCTTCGAGTTCCCATGGCCTTCGTCTTGGCCTTCTTCTCTGGCACCACGTGAGGTGCCAGAACCAGCAGCCCCGTTAATCGGGCGTCCGCTGGGTCTTCTGGCAAGGGACCCGGACAGTTAACCTGCCCGGATGTCTTTTGCCAGCCTTGTCAAAGGTAAGGGAGTTTAGATCCCGCATAGAGTCAAACTATGAAAAACAAGTGTCCTGTAAAGGGTAAAGTAGCTTACCTCACTGGCTTGACGCTGCGAGCTGAATCCGCGATCTTCGGTAGCGGATGCGGGAGCCTCGGCGCCCTTGAATAGCACCTTCCAGGCATCTTCGTACGTCGTGTCGAAGAGCCTGCTCAAGGATTGGTGCTATGCCAGATCAAACTCCCACAAGCTGAAGGCCCGTTGTTGGCACGTGAGGATCCGGTGGATGAGCATGACCTGGACTATGTTGACAAGCTTGAGCTTCTTGTTCACCAGGTTTTGGACGCGGGTTTGGAGTCCGGTCAGCTCTTCCGAATTACCCCACATCAGGCCCATCTCCTTCCAGGAGGTGAGCCGTGCAGGGAAGCCAGATCGGAATTCGGGGGCCGCCACCCATTTAGGGTCACGCGGCTCGGTGATGTAGAACCACCCCGATTGCCACCCCTTTATGGTCTCCACGAAGGAGCCCTCGAGCCATAGGACGTTGGCCATCTTGCCCACCATGGCACCTCCGCACTCCACTTGGCGTCCGCCCACTACCTTCTGCTTGACATTGAAGGTCTTCAGCCATAAGCCGAAGTGGGGCTGGATGCAGAGGAAGGCCTCGCATACGATGATGAATGCCGAGATGTTGAGGATGAAATTCAGGGCCAGATCGTGGAAATCCAGGCTGTAGTAGAACATGAGACCCCGGACAAATGGGTCAAGTGGAAAACCTAGTCCGCGGAGGAAGTGGGTGAGGAACACCACCCTCTCATGGGTCCTGGGGGTGGGAATAAGCTTCCCCTTGTCGGGGAGCCGATGCGCGATGTCGCTGGACAAGTATTCGGCCTTCCGCAGCTTTTTGATGTTCCCCTCCGTGATGGAGGAGGCCATCCACTTGCCTCTCGCTCCGGACATGGCTGGAGAAGGTTGAGGTGGGATGTGCGGACTTGGGCACTGGAGCTCAAGTGCGCGGAAATGGATGAGCAAAGGAGGAAGAAGGCGTAGGTAAATAGGTGGATCCTTATCCCCTTATATGGACGGACGAAGCTATGCGTCCCCACCATCCTGGTAAAACTCGCTTATCTCCCAAGCGCCATAATCAATCGCGCGGTTGGGTTACCCACACCCGTATTGATGAGAATTCCGGAATAAGGGGACACAATCTCTGCTTTGACAAGACGTGCCAAGGAAACCGCCTCGCTCAACGCGCTGAGGTGGGACAATAAAAACGATTCGAATAAAGGCTTGGCCGTGGTGTGATGTCATGCCACGGAATACATCAGTAGATTGAATTTGTGTAAATATTATTCTCTCTACAGTGGTATGTGGAACTTATTTTGCGGAGTCGGACACTATCCTTGTGTTCAAAATCTTCTATGAAGTATTCGGAGGAGGAACCTGCCTTGCAATGCCAAAGACAATATGCGCGCCGGACTCGTCGTCATTGAAGCCTGGTTCAGGGGCTACTGAGGGAGTCCTGGATTAGGGGGTGTCCGGATAGCCGAACTATCACCTTCGGTCGAACTCCTGGACTATGAAGATACAAGATTGAAGACTTCGTCCCGTGTCCGGATGGGACTTTCCTTGGCGTGGAAGGCAAGCTTGGCGATACGGATATGTAGATCTCCTACCATTGTAACCGACTCTGTGTAACCCTAACCCTCTTTGGTGCCTATATAAACCGGAGGTTTTTAGTCCGTAGGACAAACAACAATCATACCATAGGCTAGCTTCTAGGGTTTAGCGTCTCTGATCTCGTGGTAGATCTACTCTTGTACTACCCATATCATCAATATTAATCAAGCAGGAGTAGGGTTTTACCTCCATCGAGAGGGCCCGAACCTGGGTAAACACATCGTGTCCCTTGTCTCCTGTTACCATCCGCCTAGACGCACAGTTTGGGACCCCCTACCCGAGATCCGCCGGTTTTGACACCGACAACCGTATTTTTACTCCCACAGATACTGCCATCACTCCCTCCAATTGAAATGGCTGATAAACAAGAAAAGTAATTGAATGTACAGATATTGTAAGATAGACAGGTGCAATGGATAGTAGGGAAGAAAACAGGGCATGAAATAATTCACATTTATCTTGTCTAAGCAAACAGAATAGCAGGACATAATTTCACATATATGATGGCTAATTAAACAGGATAGCATGACACAATTTCACATGTATGTGGCTAACTAAACAGGATAGAATGACATACTTCAAAATATGATGACTATGTAAACTGGATGACATGATATAACTATACGATGTGTCTATTAAAGTGGTTGGCATGCCATAAATCACAAACATGTCGTTGATGGAAACATGATGGCATGATATAATTCACGGATAGAATGACATAATTTAAAATATGATGACTATGTAAACAGGATGAGATGATATAACTATGTTATGTCTTTAGAAAATGGGTTGGCATGGCATAATTCAGATACATGCTATCTATGTAAACATCATGGCATGACATAATTCAAATATATGATTTATATACTAAGGAAGTGAGCAAAGGGCAATTGCATATATGATGTGTCAACTAACGAGATGGCATTCAATATTGTGTATATGATGTAAAAAATAAGCATTGCAATACAACATATGCATTATATGAGTAATATAACCCTGCCAAGTTTGAGCATACACCTCAGGGGGATAATAGGACTGGTCATCTGCCTCTGAATCCTCCTCTGAAGAGCTATCTGTAACCAGCAAGATATCTGCTTCAGCAGGTAGCATTGTCTGCTCTGAAGACCTTGTTTTCACTCCAGATTTCTCCATCACCAATTCAAATGGATGATGCACAGGAAGAGCAGTTGAATATACAAACATTGTTGACAAAAGCAATGAGAAATACGAAAAAAGGACGGCATGGTATAATTCACATATATGAAGTTTGCCTAAACAGCATGGCATTGCATAATTCACATACATAATGCCTTGCAACAAGATAACATTGCATAATTCACATATATAAAGTCTTGCAACAAGATGGCATTGCATAATTCACATATATGGTAATTAGACACTAAACAGGTGGCATTCACACAAAGCATGTCTAAACTAAGCAAATGACATAGCAATGCAAGATATCATACGCACGATATGAGTAACATAACCCTGCCAAGTTAGGGCATGCACCCCAGGGGGGAAATATGACTGGTCATCTGTCTCTGAATCCTCCTCTGAGGAGCTATCGCTAACCAGCAAGACATGCGCTTCGTCAGATAGCATTGTCTGCTCTAAAGACCTTGTTTCCACTCCAGATTTTTCCATGACCGTGCCGAATGGCTGATGCACAGGAAGAGTAATTGAATGTACTAAAATTGTTGACAAATTTAACACATAATAAAAAAATGATGGCATGATATAATTCACATATAAGATGACTGGCTAACCAGGGTAGCATTGCAAAATTCACATATATGATGCCTGGCTAGACAAGATGGCATTGCATGATTCACATATACGATAAAGAAACTAAACAGATGGCATTGACACAAAGCATGTCTAAACTAAGCAGATGACATCTTTAATGTATACAGTAAGCAATGCAAGGCACCATATGCATGATATTACCAACATCAGCATGCCAAGTTAGAGCGAAGACCTCATGGGGTAAATAGGAGTGGTCTTCTCCTTCTGAATTCCCCTCAGAACAGTTATCTTCGTCTTGATTACGATCCAAAATGGGTGGAGGGGGGCTGCCTTTGCGCCCACCATGGAACGACGTCTGCATGAAATTTTATTGCCACGCAAGGCTCGTCTCTTTTTCTCTACATGATTAGTTACATTGTGTACAATAACTGGCATGCATAGGAATAAAACATAGTGAGATTATGTAAGGAGTGCATGCACAAATCCAGAGTGATGGTAGCAAACTGTGGATAGACCCAAAACCAATGATAGTAGGCAGATAATAGCTTTAGTTAAAAAATACAGATAATGGCTCCTTTAATGTTTGTTTGCACCCAACATGAAACTCATAGTAGACATCGGAGATTAACCAGATAGTAGACAGATAGTACTGATTGTTGCCCCAATATGTACCCCGCAACCATTTAAAAACTCAAGTTTCAGCATTAGTTTGGACCTGACTCGGAGTCTAATAGGTGAACACGACAATAATGTAGCATGTCATCATATTAAGCGACACATAACGTAAGCAGACACGGAAGAGTGCGACCTCTCTTGCAGACCCGTGTAGTCCTCAAGGTCATCTGCTCAGTTGATGATGGTAATGCAGTTGTCGTGGCTGCCGACAGCGGGGAAGAAGATCTGAGGCGGCGAAAGACAGTCTGGAGAGCGGATCCCTACTGTGGTGAACCCTTCCATCATTGGAGCAGCTGAGCTGGGGTGGAACACAGCGCCGCAGGAGCAGGACAAACCACACAAGGTTTTCTTTGACACATATTTGTAACAAAAGTAATTGAGTAAGGGCTTGTTTGAATTTGAGGATTCTAACAATGCAGGGATAGGAAATAGACAGGAATAGGATAGGAATGCATGTGCAAAACAGAGAATTTAAAAACACAGGATTTCTGCCAATCTGGGTGTTTGATTCACAACAATTGGAAGATCACAGGATGCAAAAAAGCATGGTGAGATTAAGTCAAACCACAAGAAAATGTACGGTTATAATGCTATTATGCTACTATATCTTAGTCTTCTGATTGATGAATAGGAATATGAAAAGGAGGAGAAGTGGAAATTAGAATTCCTACGGTTTTTCTTTCAAGGAGACACTAAAGGAACAAATCCTACAGTTTTCCTTTGCTCCATTCCTTTGCACCAAATTCATGAAAAGTAGGACCATAGGAAACTTTCCAGTTCCTATGTTTTTCATTCACTTTTCCTTTCAAGCATTGGCGATTCTAGTAGGCAGGCTTGAGCAAGGAAAATCCTACACTAAAAAAATGTTTTTGTGCTACTTCTATTAATTTGGACCCAGGCCACTGTCATACTAGCTCAACTCCCAGGCCCATCGACAAATGCACAGCTCAAACGCGCAGAGATAAATAATGATGGCGTTCAAGAGAGTCCATCACGGATAGCTAAGTTGCCTGGTGCCTCACTGCTTGTCATATAGTAGGATAAAATAATCGTATTTCACGTTACTACGAGTGCTCAGTGGACAATATATATAACATGTAGAGTAAAAAAGAGATGCAACAAGTCTACAACCTCTTTGGCGAAGCCATGTCGATCTCAGCGTGATTGGGTTGGCCGGTGAGAATTCTCCGGCTAACTTTGCTGTCGGTGGAGGGGAAGAAGATGTTAGGCGTCTGGAGATGGAGCCCGAGGTACTGCTCCGCTGTGATGGAGGGTTTCGTCGTTGGAGCAGCTCCGGTGAGTTGTACGACGCCGAGGCTGAAGCAGGACAAGAGAGAAAACAAACAATGTTAACCTGAGTGGAATTCTAATAGCATCTCCAATACATGACGTAAAATACATAACCACAAAGTGCTAGATGTAAAATACATCAGCCGCTCATCTCTGAACTTAACTGTCGAAATTGAACTTAACTGTCGAAACTGAACTTAACTGTCAAAACTGAACCTAACTGTCGAAATTGAATTTTGCTGTCAAACTGAATTTTGCTGTCGAAATTGAATGCACTAGCAAGGTGATGGTACACGTCGGTCGACTGACTTTTTCATCTCTGGTCAGTCGATTTTGCAGCCGTTGGATACGAAATCAAGGGCATGCGGTTCATCTTCAACCTCCACCCCCCTGAGCCACCAGCCACCACCGGCCAAATAGCAGCCCCCCGCCGCCCGTGGCCGGCGGTGCGCCGCCCCGCCCGCCCCGAAACACTCCCCACCGCTGGTTCGCCGCCGCCCCGGCCATCCCTCTAGGCCCCCTGTGCCGTGCTTTTTCTCCGGCGATCCCCATGCCACCGCCCCGCCAACGCCTCGCCACCGCTGGCGACCACCGCCCCCATCCTGAACCCTAAGATAGATAGTGGGGTACCTCTCCGTCGAGCCCCCCTCCCCGCTGCAGCTGGTTCTTCCTTCACCACGGCGAGCCCACCTGTTGGAAATCGACTGACCCAAAAGTCGATTCAGTCGACTGAAGTGTAGCCAAATCGGAGCAGCATCACAAGCAAGAGCAAGAGCGAGAGCAGCAGCGCGAGCAAGAGCAATAGCAAGAGCAGACCAGGCAGGGGGCCGAGAGCAAGAGAAGAGCAGCAGCGCGAGCGAGAGCTAAAGCAACAGCAGCTCCTCCTGATGTGGACGTCGCCGCCGAGGGAGCGATGCCATGGAGGAAGTGGCCGGCGATGCTGCCGTGGATGGAGCCGCGCCGTATCGGCTCGGGACCGAGCGCCGGCAGCACCCTGAGATCGAATCAAGAAGAAAATGAGGCGATTAGTGTACAACCTCTTCGGTGGCGCTGATTAGGCCGCAGCTTCATCCGAGGAAACGGTGATGATAATACTCTTTCGGTGGTACGGTGAAGACGGCGGTGTGGGAATGGAGGTGGCGCGAAAGATGAGGGGAACGTCGGGGAAGCTCCTTGGATGTGGAGGATGGGGTGGCTGAATCGGCGGGACGATGAGATCAACGACGGATCCTCATCTGGTACGGTGGATGAGGGACGTCGAGGTGTTGCTGTGGACGACGTCATCAGGGAAGAGGCTCCGGCTGGGTGGCGGACAGAGCAGGGTGTGGGTTTCGTCGCGGGGTTTCGCGGCCTCGGTGTATGAATGGGTGGGCGGATGGGATGGCCGTGGGGAACCATGGCTTAGAGACGCACTTGTCCAAAATGTGGGGTAAGATACGAAAGTACCCCCCACCGATTTGAGGCGGTTCTTTCGGTTCAGGGGTACCACGGGCATTTCGTGTGTCGGGATTTCACAGGAGGTGGGAGTTTTCGCGCGCATTGTAATTTCGGAATAGCAAGGCGCGGGTTGAGATGGAGGGAGTTGTCGGAGCACAATGAGACAAAGATATATCTTAAATATTTCGGGCTAACAAGGCGCGGGTTGAAGAGGCGGGAGTTTCGCAGCACGATAGACAGAGACGCTAGCTTCAGTTTTCGGCATAACAAGGCGCGGCTTGAAATTTCGGAAGAACAATCTTAACGTGTACCCAAAAAAAGACAATTTGCACCTCAACACGCACAACACACACACAAACACCATTTAGACTAGAGTAAGGTACACGTGCATTGCACGCATGAGATTTGGCAACCAAATTATGAATAAATACCACATTATAGCATGCAAGCTTTGAGTTATATATGCATGATGTAGATGTTCGTTTAATTCTTATAGTTCATTTCATTAAAATCATCTAGTTTTGATAAGAAAGCTAATCTATTTTAAGATTCATGGAATTGTGCGTTGTAAGACATAAAGTAAAAATAATAATGGCAAATCATGTAGAAAAACATTTGGGCAATTCTGATGCGGAAGATTTAGAACAAATAAGAAGTGCTTGTGTTTTGATATTTGTGCATTATGCTTAAGTTCAACCATGGAGTCTTCTAGATTATACATGTGGCGAAATCTGGTGGAATCTAGATGATATCCAACGGCCAATAGTGCTCAAATTTGCCATCTTTGGACCATCGGATTCGCCTCATCCAATGACCATCTTTCAAAGTTAAAGTTACCTGCACACAATATAAAATTATATATAATATAATATATATATATATATATATAGGTGTATAGATATAGATATGTGATGCGAAAGCCGCCCATCATCTCCAATTACATGCACGGATGCGACATGGGCAAATGATGTCTGCCATCGGTATCTCAAATTCAAATCAGTCTGACCTTGTTCAATGTGTATACATTACAACATGCTCGTTTCCAAACCACACCGCGCAGATCTCCGTTATATTCATGCATGCATGGGTTTCAAACATCAGGATCTCTTATTCAAATATTTGAATTCAACTTTACATTGATTATGACCTCACCTATTCTTTTACACCCACACAGTAGTCTTCTCTTTATAATTGTACCACTAACTTTCTCTCGTGCATGCATGCACACACACTACGAGTCGGCATTATCTATCACACGCATGCAATCTTTTTCTTCAGGTCGGTCTCCCATGAAGGCATACACCCACACACATCCCCCTCTCCATCATACCGGGCATTCTTTATCTCTCACGCGTGCATGTGCAATGATCGATGTTCCTCTATGTATGTGTGTATATAGCTAGGTCATTCATAGTTTTCCACACAAACTGATAAATCAATATATCCAGTGAGGTCTCACCCTCTTTCCCACGTCCACATCGATCAATCTATACCTCTCCCACGTCCACATCGATCAATCTATACCTCTCTATATAGGATTAACATAAATAGCTAATACACCCACATTAATTATATATCCAACGTCCCCCTCTCATCATCCATGACTTCCGCTTCATCTCTCAGATGCGCGCACAATGGCGAAGACAGGGGGCAGTAAGGGCCCTGCCCCCCTAACATCCCTATATATCGAGGCTAATATGAATGTGATCATTAGACAATTGCTGCTAAAAAGGATTAATTTCATGAATTGATCCTCTTCGTAAAGGATTAGCAATGCTTGCCTGTAACGCCCCAGTTATACTTTCCATATTTGTATCCAACTCTTGCCGTCTCCGGCGCTAAGTTATATTTATTTCTCGGGTTTGGGTCTTTGTCTTCGTGTGTGTTGTTTTCGTTTTCATGCATCTCATATCAGGTCATCACGTGCATTGCATTTGCATACATGTTCACCTCATGCATTCGAGCATTTTCCCCGTTGTCCGTTTTGCATTCCGGCGTTTCGTTCTCCTCCGGTGGTCATTTCTACCTTTCTTTCTTGTGTGGGGTTTAAACATTTCCGGATTGGACCGAGTCTTGCCAAGCGGTCTTGGTTTACTACCGGTAGACCGCCTGTCAAGTTTCGGGTCATTTGGACTTCGTTTGATACCCCAACGGTTAACCGAGGGACCGAAAAGGCCTCGTGTGTGTTGCAGCCCAACACCCCCCAAATTTGGCCCAAAACCCACCAAACTCTGCTCCATGTCCTAGAGCGTTCGATCACGATCGTGTGGGCGAAAACCGCACCTCATTTGGACTCTCCTAGCTCCCTCTATGCCTATATATACACCCCTCCGTTTTCGGATCTCTCCCTCTCCCCGAAACCCTAAAAAAAAAAAGATTTCCTTCCTCCGCCGCCGACGGACGTGTCCGAATCGGACCGGACACCGTCCGCCCCGCCGCCGCCAGCCAACCGCGAGCCGCCAAGTGGCGCCTCGGGTCCCCAGTTCACCGCCGACGCCCGGGGCCCGCCAGGCCCACGAAGGGCCCTCCCCGGCCCGCAGTCTCCCCGCCGCCTCCTCCTACGTCCGCCGCCGCCACCTCCGGCGCCGGTGGCCGCCGCCGCCGCGGGCCGCCGCGCCCCCGACCGGAGTTCGTCGCCGCGTCGCCGCGGGCCGCCGCGCCCGACCCCGCTCCGCCCCGCTGCCATCTCCGGTGGTCGCGGCTCCGCCACCGCCCGGCGCCGCCGTCCCGGCCACCGGACGCCGCCCCGCCGGCCGTCGTCCCCGCCTTCGCCGGCGTCGCCTCGGGAGGCGCGCCCCGACCCGGCTGCTACAGTGCCCGAACCCTAGATCTGAGATCTAAACCGAGGGTTGACTTTTTCCCTCTCCCTCTAATTTTTATGCATTCTTTGGCTGCTTGTATCTCCGCAACCGTAGATCCGTTTTAGGCGTATGATATGTCAAAATCTTCGTCTCGACATGTACATCATTTCATTCCATTGCATCATTTGCATTTGAGGTCATCTTGATACCCAAAATGCTGTTAGAAGGAGGCTTCGTGAGTTAAACTGCAGATCCGTTAGTTCATCTTGCACTTTTGTCATTTTTGCTATATTTAATTCGTGCATGATATGCCTGTGCCCCTTTGGGATGTATTGTGAAGCATTTTGTCTTCTTTCCAGAGGTGCCACCCATGCATTTTTAGGATGTGTGTGTTGTCTTGTGCAAGCTTGCGAAGAGAGGTACCTGAGATTGCAGATTTCAGGGACTTAGTGATTTTCACCAAGTCTGAGATATTTTAGTTCATGATGCTATATGTCCAGCTTGTTTCCTAGTGATCCGTGCCTCTTTTGAGGATGATCAGTAAGGGAGTTTTGATATTTATGTTATGCTCTATCCATCCATGTCTTTATTTGCATTTGTCGAGTGCTCTAGGTTGACTTAATCGAGCTCAACTTTTGCTTCGTTGTTAATCTGGGCAGATCGTTAACTTGTTTGCGATTTCGTCGATGCTACCGTTAGTGTTCCATGCATGCTATGCCTTCGTTCTTGCCATGTGTAGCTAGCACTTTGTGTCTTCTTGCTGGTTATATGCTTTACTTGCCATGACTTGCACCGTAGTGAGTGCATCGAGCTCGTTTACATGCCTTCGTGAGTTAGATTTCAGCATGTCTCAGTTTTCACTAAGTCTGAAAACTGATTGTGTTCGAGCGATGTTCGTGAGCTCGGTAGAGTATTTTGTGAACCCTTTTGGCCCCAGGTCACTTTGGGTGTTTTTTAAAGCTTGTTGAGTAGCTCCATGCCATGTTCTTACTTGTCATGTTCAGGTTTTCTATCATGTTGTTTTGCTGCTCCGAAGAGGGCTTCGTGATCTGAAATTTCAGACTAGTGTTAATTTCACTAAGTCTGAAATCTGTTTTGCATTTGCGTTTTAGCCATGCTTGTTTGAACCTCTTAATGGATGAATTTGCCTGTGGCTCAGTGCTAGTGTTTTGTCGACCATCTTGTGTACTTCACTGCCATGTATTTTGTTTTCATGTTTGGTGGCTGTAGCATGTTCATTCCGTTGCATTTAGATGCCTACTTGCTGTAAGTCGCATACCGGTGTCGTATCTTAAAACGCTTGCCATTTCCAAACCGTAACTCCGATTCCAATGATCTTTATATCGTTTTCAAGCGATTTCATCCCCTCTATCCAGTGGCACACTTGGTTTTCCAAGTTGATGCCAGGTTCATGCATTTCCTGTCATATCTTGCATCTTGCATCCCGCATCGCATCCCGCATAGCATATCGTCATTTCATCGTATTGCTTGTTCTTGCCCGTGGTTGATTGTATCCTTGTTGCTTGTTTGTCTTGTTGGGTAGAGCCGGGAGACGAGTTTGCTACCGAGGAGCCCGTTGAGTTTGCTTGTGAGGATCCAGTCAACTCTGACAACTGTGCAGGCAAGATGATCATACCCTCGAAATCACTACTATCTTTGCTATGCTAGTCTGCTCGCTCTTTTGCTTTGCCACTGCTACGATGCCTACCTTTTGCTTGTCAGCCTCCCAATTGCCATGTTAAACCTCTAACCCACCATTGTCCTAGCAAACCGTTGATTGGCTATGTTACCGCTTTGCTCAGCCCTTCTTATAGCGTTGTTAGTTGCAGGTGAAGATTGGAGCCGTTCCTTGTTGGAACATTTATATTCTTGTTGGGATATCATTATATTGCTATGTTATCTTAATGCATCTATATACTTGGTAAAGGGTGGAAGGCTGGGCCTCTCGCCTAGTGTTTTGTTCCACTCTTGCCGCCCTAGTTTCCGTCATATCGGTGTTATGTTCCCGGATTGTGCGTCCCTTACGCGGTTGGGCTATAATGGGAACCCCTTGATAGTTCGCCTTGATTAAAGCTTTTCCAGCAATGCCCAACATTGGTCTTACCATTTGCCACCTAGCCCCTTTTCCCTTGGGTTTCCGGAGCCCGAGGGTCATCTTATTTTAGCCCCCCACGGGCCAGTGCTCCTCTGAGTGTTGGTCCGAACTAGAGCCCTGTGCAGCGCCACCTCGGGGAAACTCAAGGTTTGGTTTTAGTTGTACGGATTGCTCATCTGAGTGTGCCCTGAGAAAGAGATATGTGCAGCTCCTATCGGGATTTGTCGGCACATTCGGGCGGTGTTGCTGGACTTGTTTTAACCTGTCGAATCATCTTGTTGTACCGAGATACCGAGTCTGATCGGTGTGTCTTGGGTGGAGGTCTATTCCTTCGTTGACCGTGAGAGCTTGTTATGGGCTAAGTTGGGACCCCCCCTGCAGGGATTGATCTTTCGAAAGCCGTGCCCGCGGTTATGGGCGGATGGGAATTTGTTAATGTCCGGTTGTAGATGACTTGAACTAAACTTAAATTAAAATGAATCAACCGTGTGTGTTGCCGTGATGGCCCCTTCTCGGCGGAGTCCGGGAAGTGGACACGGCGTTGGAGTTATGCTTGCGCAGGATGTTCCTTTAGCTTCTCGCGCGTGCTTCGCCTTCTCTTCTCGCTCTCTTTTGCGCATAAGTTAGCCACCACATATACTAGTCGCTTGCTGCAGCTCCACTTATATTTGCCTTACCCATTCCTATGAGCTTAAATAGTCTTGATCGCGTGGGTGTGAGATTGCTGAGTCCCTGTGGCTCACAGATACTACAACTCCAGATGCAGGTCCAGGTGATTCCGCTCCAGTTGACGATTACGAGCTCAGGTGGGAGTTCGACGAGGACTCTCAGCGATACTACGTGTCCTTTCCAGATGATCAGTAGTGGTGCCTAGTTGGGGTTATCGATTCAGGACCTTGTCGCATGTTGGGGGTCTTTTCTATTTTGGCGCCGTAGTCGGGCCATGAGTGTTTGTTTGATGGATGTTATTTATGTACTCTGATGTGACGTGGCGAGTGTAAGCCAACTATGTCTTCTTCCCCTTTTATTATATTTATTACATGGGATGTTGTAATGATTGCCTGACTTGCGACATTGCTTTCAATGCGGTTATGCCTCAAAGTCGTGCCTCGACACGTGGGAGCTATAGCCGCATCGAGGGCGTTACAAGTTGGTAATCAGAGCCATCCCCGACCTTAGGAGCCCCATTGCTTGATCGTTTTTAGCAGCCGAGTTGTGTCTAGAAAAATGTTTTGAGTCCTTAGGAATTATATTTCGGAGAGCTTAGGAATTCTTTTTACTTCCCAGTCTCCTCATCGCTCTGGTAAGGCATCCTGGCGTAGAGTTTTGACTCTTCTCTTCTCAAATTTCACAAAAAAAATTTTTAGGATCACGCGAGTATCTTGGTTTTGTTCCGATGGTTTTGTGACGAGAACATTGTTCTTGGTGCCTCCTGTCTTTAGGGGTTGTGGCAGTGTCCCGGGGAGTTGAGCTCCGAGGTGTTGTCGTCACAATTTCATCGTTGCAATTCTGGTATACTTGAGATATGTTCGCCGACATCGAAAATCTCTTTTATGCAGTTCGTTGGTGAGATAACCTCGACGCCACCCAGTACTGGGGCGGGAGTTCGGGAGTATCGCCATAACTTGTATAACGGATGCTTTTCGAAGGTTGAGGTAGATGGTTTCCGAAGTTTTCCTGGTTATGTGTTGAAGGATGGATACAGCTGGATGTAGGATTTGCTAGTTTGGGTGAGATATTGTGCTTCCCCTGTATCCCCAACACCTGATTGCATAACCGGAAAGGTTCGGGAGTATCATAGGTGGGAATTCTAGTAGCTCTAGTTCTTCTTCCACGGATATTGGTTTGAGATTGGGATTTCTTACCGATTATTCGTTCTTGATCCGTACCTTGTTGATTTATTGCTCTACCTTAATTCTTCGTGGCTTCTCAATTTATGGATATGTGATCATTTCAAGAGGAATGCATTCGTTCATTTTGTTCGGATGTGAAGACTATATGTTGCAATTTCCATTCCGTTGGATTCAGCTTCTATATTGTTGGCTATCTATGTGCTAATGGTGGTCAACCTGTTCAGGATGGCTCCTCCAACGCGCACGACTCCGAATCCTAATCCGCCTCCACCTCCGCCTCCTCCGGAGGCATGGCAAGCTGTGATGGCCGCTACTAATGCAAACACACAGTTGATCATGCAAATTCTCCAAGAGCGCAATCAAGGCAATCAAGGGAATCAAGGCCATAATCAGCACCACTTTGCTACTCTGAACCAGTTCCTTGCTAATGGTCCAAAGACGTTCAGCGGTTGTGTTGAGGCTACCGACGCTGACGATTGGCTAGTGGATCTGGGCAAGCATTTTGAATGCAGCAACGTCAGGCCTGAAGATTTCGTCAAGTTCGCTTCTTTCCAGCTCAAAGATCAGGCTGCAGAGTGGTTCCAGCAGTACAAGGATTCCAGAGGTGGACGTGTTATCACTTGGGACGATTTCCGTCAAGATTTCCGCGCTCATCACATCCCTCAAAGCGTGGTTGAGAGTAAGCGTCAGGAATTCCGCAATCTGAAGCAAGGCTCTTTGTCTGTCTATGACTACAACAAGTTGTTCCAGAAGCTCGCCCGTTTTGCCAAGCAGGATGTTCCTGATGAGAAGAGTATGATCTATCAGTTCAGGGGTGGTCTTCGTGAGGAAATTCAGCTCGCTCTTGTCCTCTTTGAGCCGTTGAGATACGATGAGTTCTACAACATGGCACTGAAGCAAGAGGCTGCTCAGATGAGATGTGATGCTTCCAGGAAGCGTGCCAGAGATGTTACTCCGTCTTCCTCTACTCAAGTGGTCAAGCAGCAGAAGTATTGGCTTCCTCCTCCTCCGTTCCGTCAGCCGTATCAGCAGAAGAGCAAAGGTGGCAGTGGTTTCTCCCACCCACCCAACCCAGGCTTTCAGAACAAGGCTTCGTCTCAAGCTCCAAGATCGAGTGCTCCGTATCACCGTCCGCTTTCAGAGGTCACGTGCAACAAGTGCCAACAGAAGGGTCACTATGCCAACAAGTGTACCAACCAGAGGCGTCTTCCTCCTCCTCCTCCTGTCAGATCGGCAAGTACAGCGGTGGTCAAGCACAATCCCAAGCATGCCAAGGTCAATATGGTGAATGCAGCTCAGGCAGAGGATTCTTCAGATGTGATCATGGGTAACCTTCTTGTTAATGATATTCCTGCAAAAGTTCTTTTTGACACTGGTGCATCGCATTGTTTCATCTCGAGACCTTTTGCTTCCAAGCATGATTTTGTTACTCAAATGTTGCCGAGACCGTTGTCTATTGACTCTCCGGCCAGCCTCTTGACATCTCGAGTGTGTGTTCCGGATGTTACAATCACTTTGGGCGACTGCAAGTTTCTCTCTTCTCCGGTGGTTCTTGGTAATTCCGATATCGATCTTATTCTCGGGATGGACTGGCTCTCTAAGCATAAAGCTCAGCTTGATTGTGCAGCCAGGCAGATTCAACTGACTCATTCGTCTGAGGATGTCATTGTCTTTGCCGCTCGAGATAATTCAATCCGGTTGTTTTCTCTCAATGAGAAGGGTGAATTGGATGCTATTTCGCAAATTCCTGTCGTTTGCGAATATCAAGACGTCTTTCCAGAAGAACTTCCAGGGATGCCTCCAAACCGGCCGGTCGAATTTGTTATTGAACTTGAGCCCGGTACGGAACCTGTGTGCAAACGCCCTTACAAGCTCGGCCCAGAAGAGTTGAAGGAGCTGAAGAAACAACTCGATGAGCAAGAAAGATTGGGTCTCATTCGGCCTAGTACTTCTCCGTGGGGTTGTGGTGTTCTTTTTGTGAAGAAGAAGGATGGATCGAGTCGACTTTGTGTTGATTACCGTCCAGTAAACAAGAAGACCATCAAGAATAAATACCCACTTCCCAACATAAATGAGCTGTTCGAACAACTCAAGGGTGCTCAAGTATTCTCCAAGCTTGATCTCCGTATGGGTTATCATCAGATTCGTATTCGTGAGCAAGATATTCCCAAGACGGCGTTCAGAACAAGCTTTGGTTCATATGAATACACCGTCGTGTCTTTTGGCCTCGCCAACGCTCCTCCGACGTTCTCTCGCATGATGAATTTCATCTTCAACCCCTACACCAATGAATTCGTTTTGGTCTATCTCGACGACATTCTGGTTTTCTCGAAGAACAAGAAAGATCATGCCAAGCACTTGCGTTTGGTTCTTGACAAGCTCAGAGAACATCAGTTCTACGCCAAGTTCTCCAAGTGTGAATTTTGGCTCGATGAGGTTCTTTATCTTGGTCATATCATCTCCGCCAAGGGCATTTCCGTGAACCCTGAGAAGGTGTCCGCAATTGTGAATTGGGAACCTCCTCAGAACGTGAAGCAACTCCGCAGTTTCCTCGGTCTCGCAAGCTATTGCAGAAGATTCGTTGAAAACTTTTCTAAGATCGCCAAGCCTCTCTCAAATCTTCTTCAGAAGCACGTCAAGTACGTTTGGTCTCCGGAGTGTGATATTGCTTTCAACTCTTTGAAAGAGAAATTGATCACTGCTCCAGTTCTGACTCCGCCTGATGAAACCAAGCCGTACGAGGTCTTTTGTGATGCCTCTCTCCAAGGTCTCGGTGCTGTACTGATGCAAGAGAAGAAAGTTGTTGCTTATACCTCTCGCCAGTTGAAACCTAATGAGAAGAACTACCCCACTCATGATCTCGAGTTGGCGGCAGTTGTACACGCTTTGTTGACTTGGAGACATCTTCTATTGGGAAGGAAAGTGGATATTTTCACTGATCACAAGAGTCTCAAGTACATCTTCACTCAGCCTAATCTCAACCTCAGGCAGACTCGATGGGTCGAAATGATTCAAGAGTACAATCCGAGTATCGAGTATACTCCAGGCAAGGCCAATGTGATTGCTGACGCTTTGAGCAGGAAAGCATATTGCAACAGTCTGATTCTCAAGCCTTACCAACCCGAGCTTTGTGAAGCTTTTCGCAAACTGAATCTGCAAGTTGTTCCTCAAGGTTTCCTCGCCAACCTTCAAGTCTCTCCTACCTTAGAAGACCAGATTCGCCAAGCCCAACTTCTTGATGCTATGGTGAAGAAGGTGAAGATTGGTATTGCAAAGAGTCAGTCCAAGTACAAGTGCTACCGACTTGATGACAAGGACACTCTCTTCTTCGAGGATCGAATTGTTGTGCCCAAAGGTGAACTCCGTAAGGTGATCATGAACGAGGCTCACAACTCTCTCCTCTCCATCCACCCTGGTAGTACGAAGATGTATCAGGACCTCAAGCAAGCTTATTGGTGGACTCGAATGAAGCGCGAGATCGCTCAATTCGTGAACGAATGTGATGTCTGCAGAAGAGTGAAGGCAGAACACCAAAGGCCAGCTGGTCTCCTCCAACCTCTTGCCATTCCAGAATGGAAGTTTGACCACATTGAAATGGACTTCGTGACTGGGTTTCCAAAGTCCAAGCGTGGCAATGATGCTATCTTCGTTGTCATCGACAAGCTCACCAAAGTGGCTCATTTTCTGCCTATCAAAGAGTCAATCACTGCAGCTCAATTGGCGGAACTCTATACCTCTCGCATTGTCTCTCTGCACGGTATTCCTCAAGTGATATCTTCAGACCGTGGCAGCATCTTTACCTCCAAGTTTTGGGATTCTTTTCAGAAGGCCATGGGCACCAACATCCGCTTCAGCACAGCGTTCCATCCTCAAACAAGCGGTCAAGTCGAGCGTGTCAACCAAATTCTTGAAGATATGCTCAGGGCTTGTGTGATCTCCTTCGGCATGAAGTGGGAGGATTGTCTTCCTTATGCCGAATTCTCATACAACAACAGCTTTCAAGCAAGTTCGGGCAAGGCCCCCTTCGAAATTCTGTATGGCAGGAAGTGTCGTACCCCTCTCAACTGGTCTGAAACCGGTGAACGTCAGCTGCTGGGTAATGACTTAATCACAGAAGCAGAAGAAATGTGCAAAGTCATTCGTGATAACCTCAAAGCAGCTCAATCCCGCCAGAAGAGCTACTATGATAGTAAGCATCGTGATCTGGTTTTCGAGATTGGGGATCATGTTTACCTCCGCGTCTCTCCCATGAAAGGTACTCGTCGCTTCGGTATCAAAGGGAAGCTTGCCCCTAGATACGTGGGACCTTTCAAGATTGTCAGCAAGAGAGGCGACCTCGCCTATCAACTCGAGCTTCCTTCAAACTTTGCAAATGTTCATGATGTGTTCCATGTCTCTCAGCTTCGAAAGTGCTTCAAGACTCCTGACCGCACCGTCAACTTCGAGGACATTGAGCTCCAAGAAGATCTCTCCTATCGTGAGCACCCAGTTGCTATTCTCGAAGAGACAGAACGCAAGACTCGCAACAAGTCAATCAAATTTCTCAAAGTCAAGTGGTCACACCATTCCGACCGTGAAGCTACCTGGGAACGTAAGGATCACCTTCGTTCTGAGTACCCGGAGTTCTTTCAGTCCTAGATCTCGGGACGAGATCTTTTCGTAGTGGTGGAGTGTTGTAACGCCCCAGTTATACTTTCCATATTTGTATCCAACTCTTGCCGTCTCCGGCGCTAAGTTATATTTATTTCTCGGGTTTGGGTCTTTGTCTTCGTGTGTGTTGTTTTCGTTTTCATGCATCTCATATCAGGTCATCACGTGCATTGCATTTGCATACATGTTCACCTCATGCATTCGAGCATTTTCCCCGTTGTCCGTTTTGCATTCCGGCGTTTCGTTCTCCTCCGGTGGTCATTTCTACCTTTCTTTCTTGTGTGGGGTTTAAACATTTCCGGATTGGACCGAGTCTTGCCAAGCGGTCTTGGTTTACTACCGGTAGACCGCCTGTCAAGTTTCGGGTCATTTGGACTTCGTTTGATACCCCAACGGTTAACCGAGGGACCGAAAAGGCCTCGTGTGTGTTGCAGCCCAACACCCCCCAAATTTGGCCCAAAACCCACCAAACTCTGCTCCATGTCCTAGAGCGTTCGATCACGATCGTGTGGGCGAAAACCGCACCTCATTTGGACTCTCCTAGCTCCCTCTATGCCTATATATACACCCCTCCGTTTTCGGATCTCTCCCTCTCCCCGAAACCCTAAAAAAAAAAAGATTTCCTTCCTCCGCCGCCGACGGACGTGTCCGAATCGGACCGGACACCGTCCGCCCCGCCGCCGCCAGCCAACCGCGAGCCGCCAAGTGGCGCCTCGGGTCCCCAGTTCACCGCCGACGCCCGGGGCCCGCCAGGCCCACGAAGGGCCCTCCCCGGCCCGCAGTCTCCCCGCCGCCTCCTCCTACGTCCGCCGCCGCCACCTCCGGCGCCGGTGGCCGCCGCCGCCGCGGGCCGCCGCGCCCCCGACCGGAGTTCGTCGCCGCGTCGCCGCGGGCCGCCGCGCCCGACCCCGCTCCGCCCCGCTGCCATCTCCGGTGGTCGCGGCTCCGCCACCGCCCGGCGCCGCCGTCCCGGCCACCGGACGCCGCCCCGCCGGCCGTCGTCCCCGCCTTCGCCGGCGTCGCCTCGGGAGGCGCGCCCCGACCCGGCTGCTACAGTGCCCGAACCCTAGATCTGAGATCTAAACCGAGGGTTGACTTTTTCCCTCTCCCTCTAATTTTTATGCATTCTTTGGCTGCTTGTATCTCCGCAACCGTAGATCCGTTTTAGGCGTATGATATGTCAAAATCTTCGTCTCGACATGTACATCATTTCATTCCATTGCATCATTTGCATTTGAGGTCATCTTGATACCCAAAATGCTGTTAGAAGGAGGCTTCGTGAGTTAAACTGCAGATCCGTTAGTTCATCTTGCACTTTTGTCATTTTTGCTATATTTAATTCGTGCATGATATGCCTGTGCCCCTTTGGGATGTATTGTGAAGCATTTTGTCTTCTTTCCAGAGGTGCCACCCATGCATTTTTAGGATGTGTGTGTTGTCTTGTGCAAGCTTGCGAAGAGAGGTACCTGAGATTGCAGATTTCAGGGACTTAGTGATTTTCACCAAGTCTGAGATATTTTAGTTCATGATGCTATATGTCCAGCTTGTTTCCTAGTGATCCGTGCCTCTTTTGAGGATGATCAGTAAGGGAGTTTTGATATTTATGTTATGCTCTATCCATCCATGTCTTTATTTGCATTTGTCGAGTGCTCTAGGTTGACTTAATCGAGCTCAACTTTTGCTTCGTTGTTAATCTGGGCAGATCGTTAACTTGTTTGCGATTTCGTCGATGCTACCGTTAGTGTTCCATGCATGCTATGCCTTCGTTCTTGCCATGTGTAGCTAGCACTTTGTGTCTTCTTGCTGGTTATATGCTTTACTTGCCATGACTTGCACCGTAGTGAGTGCATCGAGCTCGTTTACATGCCTTCGTGAGTTAGATTTCAGCATGTCTCAGTTTTCACTAAGTCTGAAAACTGATTGTGTTCGAGCGATGTTCGTGAGCTCGGTAGAGTATTTTGTGAACCCTTTTGGCCCCAGGTCACTTTGGGTGTTTTTTAAAGCTTGTTGAGTAGCTCCATGCCATGTTCTTACTTGTCATGTTCAGGTTTTCTATCATGTTGTTTTGCTGCTCCGAAGAGGGCTTCGTGATCTGAAATTTCAGACTAGTGTTAATTTCACTAAGTCTGAAATCTGTTTTGCATTTGCGTTTTAGCCATGCTTGTTTGAACCTCTTAATGGATGAATTTGCCTGTGGCTCAGTGCTAGTGTTTTGTCGACCATCTTGTGTACTTCACTGCCATGTATTTTGTTTTCATGTTTGGTGGCTGTAGCATGTTCATTCCGTTGCATTTAGATGCCTACTTGCTGTAAGTCGCATACCGGTGTCGTATCTTAAAACGCTTGCCATTTCCAAACCGTAACTCCGATTCCAATGATCTTTATATCGTTTTCAAGCGATTTCATCCCCTCTATCCAGTGGCACACTTGGTTTTCCAAGTTGATGCCAGGTTCATGCATTTCCTGTCATATCTTGCATCTTGCATCCCGCATCGCATCCCGCATAGCATATCGTCATTTCATCGTATTGCTTGTTCTTGCCCGTGGTTGATTGTATCCTTGTTGCTTGTTTGTCTTGTTGGGTAGAGCCGGGAGACGAGTTTGCTACCGAGGAGCCCGTTGAGTTTGCTTGTGAGGATCCAGTCAACTCTGACAACTGTGCAGGCAAGATGATCATACCCTCGAAATCACTACTATCTTTGCTATGCTAGTCTGCTCGCTCTTTTGCTTTGCCACTGCTACGATGCCTACCTTTTGCTTGTCAGCCTCCCAATTGCCATGTTAAACCTCTAACCCACCATTGTCCTAGCAAACCGTTGATTGGCTATGTTACCGCTTTGCTCAGCCCTTCTTATAGCGTTGTTAGTTGCAGGTGAAGATTGGAGCCGTTCCTTGTTGGAACATTTATATTCTTGTTGGGATATCATTATATTGCTATGTTATCTTAATGCATCTATATACTTGGTAAAGGGTGGAAGGCTGGGCCTCTCGCCTAGTGTTTTGTTCCACTCTTGCCGCCCTAGTTTCCGTCATATCGGTGTTATGTTCCCGGATTGTGCGTCCCTTACGCGGTTGGGCTATAATGGGAACCCCTTGATAGTTCGCCTTGATTAAAGCTTTTCCAGCAATGCCCAACATTGGTCTTACCATTTGCCACCTAGCCCCTTTTCCCTTGGGTTTCCGGAGCCCGAGGGTCATCTTATTTTAGCCCCCCACGGGCCAGTGCTCCTCTGAGTGTTGGTCCGAACTAGAGCCCTGTGCAGCGCCACCTCGGGGAAACTCAAGGTTTGGTTTTAGTTGTACGGATTGCTCATCTGAGTGTGCCCTGAGAAAGAGATATGTGCAGCTCCTATCGGGATTTGTCGGCACATTCGGGCGGTGTTGCTGGACTTGTTTTAACCTGTCGAATCATCTTGTTGTACCGAGATACCGAGTCTGATCGGTGTGTCTTGGGTGGAGGTCTATTCCTTCGTTGACCGTGAGAGCTTGTTATGGGCTAAGTTGGGACCCCCCCTGCAGGGATTGATCTTTCGAAAGCCGTGCCCGCGGTTATGGGCGGATGGGAATTTGTTAATGTCCGGTTGTAGATGACTTGAACTAAACTTAAATTAAAATGAATCAACCGTGTGTGTTGCCGTGATGGCCCCTTCTCGGCGGAGTCCGGGAAGTGGACACGGCGTTGGAGTTATGCTTGCGCAGGATGTTCCTTTAGCTTCTCGCGCGTGCTTCGCCTTCTCTTCTCGCTCTCTTTTGCGCATAAGTTAGCCACCACATATACTAGTCGCTTGCTGCAGCTCCACTTATATTTGCCTTACCCATTCCTATGAGCTTAAATAGTCTTGATCGCGTGGGTGTGAGATTGCTGAGTCCCTGTGGCTCACAGATACTACAACTCCAGATGCAGGTCCAGGTGATTCCGCTCCAGTTGACGATTACGAGCTCAGGTGGGAGTTCGACGAGGACTCTCAGCGATACTACGTGTCCTTTCCAGATGATCAGTAGTGGTGCCTAGTTGGGGTTATCGATTCAGGACCTTGTCGCATGTTGGGGGTCTTTTCTATTTTGGCGCCGTAGTCGGGCCATGAGTGTTTGTTTGATGGATGTTATTTATGTACTCTGATGTGACGTGGCGAGTGTAAGCCAACTATGTCTTCTTCCCCTTTTATTATATTTATTACATGGGATGTTGTAATGATTGCCTGACTTGCGACATTGCTTTCAATGCGGTTATGCCTCAAAGTCGTGCCTCGACACGTGGGAGCTATAGCCGCATCGAGGGCGTTACATTGCCCCCCTAGCTCATTTATTTTTCATGGCTCTGCCACTGCGTGCAACAGCGCACGTGTTCGCTCCCTCTCTCTAAATATCAATCTCGCACTTGTGCATTCCTTCATAGTCTCCTTCCACTCGGCCCCTCGCACCATCTTCTATCCCCCCACCGGATTTTGCCACATGTACAATCTAGCAAACTCCATGGTTGAACTTAAGCATAATGCACAAACCTCAAAACAACAGTGGTTCTATTTTGTTCTAGAATCTTCCATATCATAACTGCCCAAACTTTTTTTCTAGTTGAATTGCCATTATTTGTTTTTACTTTATGCTTTACAACGCACAATTCCATGAATCATAAAATAGATTAAGGGCTTCTTTGATTCAAAAGATTCTCAAAGGAATTTTGGAGGATTCTAATCATTAGGAATTTTTCCTATCTTGGTTGTTTGATTCATAGGATTGTAAACCATAGGAATTTTTCCATATGATTCATTTGCACTAGATTTCATAGGAAATATCCCATCCACTCAAACCTCTTTGAAATAATTCTGCGTTTGTTCTACGCACAATCAAACACTCGTACAATCCTGTAGGATTCAAGACGGCATTCCACTATAATCCCATGTTTTTCCTATTCACGCGTTCTTAGCTTTTTTATAAAACTAATTTGATTTTGAATGAGGTGAACTATAAGAATTAAACGAAGGGCTACATCACGCATATATGACTAAGAGCTTACATGCTATAGTGTGGTATTTATTCATAATTAGGTTGCAAAATCTGATGCATGTAATGCACGTGTAAATTACTAGTACTTCGAGTATGTGCAAAACACATAAATTAGAATACCAATGGCACGCTACATAGTGTCTCTCTTGCAGTTCATGAAGCCACGTGGCACATGTGGAGGTGTTGTCGCGACCTCCTCGCGTGGATTGATCACAGTGACGTGTTGCTGGTTCCAGAAGAATGTACTCGTCCTCCCTGAGCCATACTGGCGGTACATGCACGAAGCGAAGATGTGCACGCACGCCACGCACTCACTCATTCCCTCGCACGCACACGTGGGTACACGGGCGAACGCAATTTTGTACCAAGATCCACCCCATGTGATAATTTGACGCGTATAAAGTTGTTCACTTCATTGATGGTCAATTAATACAGCGCATGCAAATTGAGTGGACGTGAGGGCGGAAGAAAGACATTATTACTCCACTGCGCGCATGCGAGTAGTTAAATCGTGGGTTGCTAGTAGTACTTCCATTGGTCTCCTTCGTATTTTCTGCCAATTTTTGATAGTGTAGTACTTAAAATTTATGTTCCGCTAAACTCGTCGGGAGCCGTTTCGGGCCTCAAAACCAAAACCATCAATTAGACTTTACCTTGTTCCCATCACATTCGAAAGCCTGCTCACACCTACTAGTACGTACCAAACCTGAACGTGTTCCCACTATGCAGGTATTAGTACTACTAGTGCTAGTACTTAGGTTATAAAAAGGGGAACTACCTAACCGAAAATTACTCTACCTTTCCTCCTCATAAGTGCTTCTTCTTCGTCCGTCGTTGCCATGGCCGGTGAGCAGAGCTCTAGGTCGAGAACTACTCGTAACAAGGGAGCGGCAACCAAGGCTGCGGAAAAAAAAGAGGGCTCGCCGCCACACAGAGACCTCGAAAGATCTCTCATGGGCAGGCGATGGCTCCTAGGAGCGCCCTACCCACGGAGGCGAACATGCCGAGCCGGCGGAGCTGGAGTCGTTATCCCTCGACGGCATGCCCGAACAGCTCAATAAGCACCTCAATAAGCAGAAGGAGTTCATCCAAGGCTTGACGGAGTTGTTGAAGGAGAGCCTGGACGACATGCCCGCTGAGCTCAATCAGCAGGGGGAGTTGACCGCCGGCTTAGTGATGCTGCTGAAGAAGAGCATTTCCTCGGAGAAGAAGGTGACCGGCAAAATCCTGCGACTTTAGGAGGACAAGGCGAAGCTCTACCACGAGATCGACCTGTTGAAGGAGAAGAACGCCAGCTCGAAGAAGCTGCATGAGAATAGTAGTTCCTCGATGAAGATGCTGCAGGCCCTCGTCATGGAACAGAAGGGGGAGTTGGCGAAGCTCCGCATCAAGCACCCGGCAGCTGTCAAGGTACGTAATGCGGCCGTGGAACAGATGATGAAGGCTCGCGTAGAGAAATCCCGTGTCATGGACAGAATGAAGAAGATGGCGGAGGAGACGCGCAAGGAGATGGAGGTCGTGGACACGATGAAGAGGCAGTTACGACTCCGTGGCGAATTAGCTCATTTGGGGTGATAATCTTCCTTCTTCTTTTGCTGCTGTGTTTCATCTTTTGCTTCGGGTGTTTCTCCACACGTGTCACGTTCTCTGCGAGGCATGAATAGAACAATGTTTTTTGTTTTTTAAGGGAATGAATAGAACAATGCTAACAATGAGATGACTAGCAAATTAGATCATTTTTTATCGCCATATGGCATTGGGCTGCCGTGTTTCGTGCTCCTCCGTCGCAGTACTACTCCAGTGGAAAACTTGAGTATACCGCACGGTTCTTTGCTCCTCCTCGATCAGGTCGTCAGCGCATTTATACGAGCAGTCAAATCACAAGGCCCCGCCTTCCAGCAGTAATGAGCCGTCAAATCACAAAGGCCCTCGCCTCTCGTGAAACCGACCAAGCTAGACTGCCCCGCCCTCTAGCCTTTTAAAAAATGTATACTTTTGTACAATAGTAGTATCGATGGATTGCACCATGGAGTAAAACTTGAAATTAAAAAAAAGGTGGTACATATAGAGAGCGCTCGTTGCCAAATTATGCATATACTATTATTAAAAAGGCTAGTCACAATAATGGTGTCCAGCACAACCCACCCCTCAAATAAAACTAAGCACCCTGGAATTCTTTGACAAAAGTAAGCACCCTGAAATTCTTTGACAACTAAACTGCTGGCCATATGATGTTGGACATATATATTGTATGTACATAATGTGAATAAACGAGTGGTAGTACTATACCAACTAAAAGATGAAATGTAAGAAATACTAGTATGTACTTACTGAAGAGTTAAAGTAAGAAGAAGAAACATAACATAGTTCTGCTGGGGGCTCAGCACAACACACCCCTCAAATTAAATTAAGCACACCTGAAATTAAACTTTGCAACTATTCTGGTAGACACTGCATTAGAACCACCATGAGCAACGACATTGCCACCTTACTCGGAGTCCTCCTCCACGTCCTCGACTTCGTCCTTGTCCCTCTTCCTCTTGGCCGATACTTCTTTGCTTGAACCGCCAACCTGGCTGTTGCTCTTCATCCAACCCTTGTAGATATTGAAACAAAGGTAGCCATCCATTGCAGCATACTGGATGTGGTCTATATCTAGTACATTCCGCTGCCATGCATGATGATGAAACGTGTAAGGAGGTTTCTCCAATTTACCGTACGAAGGATGAACCATGGCTCCTGCCAGGGTCACCATTGAAGGCTGACGAGAGGACACCAGCCGATTCTTTTGGAGGTCGAAGGTGTTGCCTACAATGAGGCCTATCCGACGCAGCACTTCTTTATCGTTACCAAAGTCTACAGTAACAAATTTGACTAGGTTGCTCTCGAGGAAGTCCTTAAAATCCTGGCACTCAATGTCGGCATGGCATATGTGGTAGACCAAGCATAAGTCATGCACGCAAACCTGGATCACAGCGGGCTTCTTCCTCTCTTCTTCCTTTAGATCCTTCTCTCGTCCCATGATTGTGGTGTACTCAACATCTAGCCTGGCGACCCACTCATCATCTGAGTCTTCGAACATGCGTCTGAAGCGAGAAAGGCATCCTTTCACCGTCGCGGAAGAACGGGTGTAGATGACGTCGAACTCATCACGATTGATGGTTCTAACATTGTACTCACCGCCGATCGGGGAGATTTGAGACGCCATGGATTTGGGAGGAGGGTTAGGATTAGTGGAACTGCCGTAATGTGAATGGACGGGATGACTAGGAGGGAACCATCATAGTATTAAAGGACGTGCGGGGACGAGTAGGAGCGAACTGCCAGCGTGCGAACGGCAGGGTAGTGGCTTTCCATTCTCCCATGATATGGGCTTCCGAGAGCCCTTGGATCGGAGATCAAACGGTTGCATGGCGTGATTCTAGACCAATGGGTGAATATCCTATCCTGGAGGGTTATTCTGCAAATTTTCAGCAACTTAGCATGCGACCATTTGATCTCAGATCCAAGGGCTGCCAGCAGCCCGTATCATGGTCGCGCCTACCACGACCGTCACCCTTGGAGATTTAACACGGTGCGTTAGGATATCTGATGTTGGCATGTCATACATAGTCATCACTTAGTCACTCATACTACAAAAAGGTTGGCTATAAGGTTGGCTATAAGTGTATTTTTTACTCCTCTCTATCTCTTTCTTCGTACTCCCTCCGTCCCATAATATAAGAATGTTTTTGACACTAGTGTAGTGCCAAAAATGTTCTTACATAATGGGACACAAGGAGTACTAGTATTTATTGCATTTGCCAAGGAGTGACCTCTTCCAATGAAATGGTGTTGCTAAGTTTGCTTCATTTAATTAGCTATAGACTCAAAATTGTCTTTTCACGTAGGTACACGCGCTTAGCACCGTTTCTTCCTTGGGTCACCAAACTAGTCTCTCTCTTCTTGATTAACTTGCCACATCAGACTTTATGCCTATGTGGCAAGCTTAAGCACCTGTAGGAGCAAGTAAGGTGCCTGTCCGTTGCACGGAAGAGTGAAATGCATTGATCGGGGTGTTGTTTATTTTGACAAAGGATGTGGGGGTCATCTCATGTGCAACCGGGCCGACGTGTCAAGCACCAAATAACAGTGCAGAATAGCAGGGGGGACGCACCCCACTCGTACCGGCCCAGTGTTAGTAATGAACAATGAGACGTCAAATCACAATGCCGCACCTTCCCAGACGGACGAAGCAACCATTATTTCACACTTCGGTTCGACATCATCTCAAACCACGTACTAGTATTGCTTCTGCCTCAAGAGGGACACGCGCATCGCCTTGGTACATCATGACACGTGGAACCGCATGACAGGCCATGCTCCCCCGCCGATCGCTCGGTAAAATCACCTCATTTTTACTATACTTCCTCCGGATCGGTTTACTACATGGCATGCACGTCGTTCTAGGTTGAGAATTTAACTGGCTATATATATATGTGATGAACAGTATGTTAGCCTTTTAAAAAATGTATACTTTTGTACATTAGTACTCCACTATCAATGGATTGCACCATGGAGCAAAAATTGAAATTAAAAAAAAGGTGGTACATATAGAGAGCGCTCGTCGCCAAATTATGCATATAGTACTATTAAAAAAGCTAGTACGTGCTTAATTGGGGTGCTAAATTCTATTAAATAAATACTAGTACTAGTGTGTACATACTGAAGAGTTAAAGTAATCAGAAGAAACATAACATAGTTCTGCTGGGGGCTCAGCACAACACACCCCTCAAATTAAACTAAGCACACCTGAAATTAAACTATGCAACTAATCCGGTAGACACTGCATTAGAAGTTTAGAACCACCACGAGCAACGACACTGCCACCTTACTCGGAGTCCTCGTCCACGTCCTCGACTTCGTCCTTGTCCGTCTTCCTCTTGGCCAATACTTCTTTGCTTGAACCGCCAACTTGGCTGTTGCTCTTCATCCAACCCTTGTAGATATTGAAACAAAGGTAGCCATCCATTGTTGCATACTGGATGTGGTCTATATCTAGTACATTCTGCTGCCATGCATGACGATGAAACGTGTAATGAGGTTTCTCCAGTTTGCGGTACGAAGGATGAACCATGGCTCCTGCCAGGGTCAACATTGAGGGCTGACGAGAGGGCACCAGCCGATTCTTTTGGAGGTCAAAGGGGTTGCCTACAACAAGGCCTATCTGACGCAGGACTTCTTTGTCGTTCTTAAAGTCTACAGTAACGAATTTGACTGTTTTGACCTCGAGGAAGTTCTTAAAATCCTGGCACTCAACGTCGGCATGGCATATGTGGTAGACCAAGCAAACGTTATGTACGCAAACCTGGATCACGGCGGGCTTCTTCCTCTCTCCGTCCTTTAGATCCTTCTCTCGTCCCACGACTGTGGTGTACTCAACATCTAGCCCAGCGACCCACTCATCATGTGAGTTTTCGAACATGCGTCTGAAGTGAGAAAGGCATCCTTTCACCGTCGCGGAAGTACGGGTGTAGATGACGTCGAACTCATCGCCGGTGATGGTTCTAACCTTGTATTCACCGCCGATCGGGGAGATTTGGGACGCCATGGATTTGGGAGGAGGGTTAGGATTAGTGGAATTGTCGTAATGTGAATGGACGGGACGACTAGGAGCGAACTGCCATAGTATTAAAGGACGTGCTGGAAAGAGTAGGAGCGAACTGCCAGCGTGTGAACGGCAGGGTAGTGGCTTTCCATTCTCCCATGATACGGTCTTCCGAGAGCCCTTGGATCTGAGATCAAACAGTTGCATGGCGTGATTCTAGACCTATGGGTGAATACCCTATCCTCGAGGGTTATTCTTAAAATTTTCAGCAACTTAGCATGCGACTGTTTGATCTCAGATCCAAGGGCTGCCAGCAGCCCGTATCATGGTCACGCCTACCACGACCGTCGCGTCCCTCAAGCGGTCGCTCCCTTGGAGATTTAACACGATGCGTTAGGCTATCTGACATTGGCATGTCATACATAGTCATCACTTAGTCACTCATACTACAACAAGGTTGGCTATAAGGTTGTCTATATGTGTATTTTTTTACTCCTTTCTATCTCTTTCTTCATACTCCCTCCGTCCCATAATATAAGAACGTTTTTGACACTAGCTAGTGTAGTGTCAAAAACGTGCTTATATAATGGGACACAAGGAGTACTAGTATTTATTGCATTTGCCAAGGAGTGACCTCTTCCAATGAAATGGTGTTGCTAAGTTTGCTTCATTTAATTAGCTATAGACTCAAAATTATCTTTTCACATAGGTACACGCGCTTAGCACCGTTTCTTCCTTGGGTCACCAAACTAGTCTCTCTCTTCTTGATTAACTTGCCACATCAGACTTTATGCCTACGTGGCAAGCTTAAGCACCTGTAGGAGTAAGTAAGTACAATAGTGCGCTTTACATGGCATTTTTGCATATGTGGAGGAAAGAGAGGCAAGGTAAAAGTGGAAAAGTGGGCTCTCATGCAAGAGCCAGCCTTTACTACTACATGGTGGAGCATTGGGAGAGGCACCTGGATGGAGGTGGTCAGGAATCGGGAGACTCACGCCGGTCGTAGCGCCACAGTTAAAATGATAATGGCAAGTCAAATCACGGGGCCCCGCCTGTCCAGCAGTAACTCGCTGTCAAATCACACAGCCCTACATTTGCAGCAGCCTACTCCCTCATCTTCTCGCGTCTCTGTCGAACCGACTACCGGGCAGGAAAAGCCCCACCCTCGACTTTTAAATAGTATATAGTATACTAATTTTGTATCCATGGATTGCGCCCGCGCCATGGAGCAAAGCATCTAGAAAATGGCGGTACACATGTACGGAGTATACAGCACGCCCGTTGCGTTCGTGTCGCACCCCAGACGGTCGGTCTGTCTCACACGCTGCTCTCTGAATGGAACGCACGTCATATTGCGTTCGCACACACATGTGGGACGTCAATTGAGAACCGACCATAGGCACACTCCCCGGCCCCACAAGTCGGGTGACTTAATAGAAGAGGGAGACGAGCGATAGTACTAGAGAAGTGTTGTACTACGTTGGTGCCTGGACGATCCCTGCAAGACACGGAAGATCAGTTCGTCCATGCATATGACCGGACTCCAGCAGACACTCCTGGATTGGCTATTGTCTACATATCGTGCAGGCTATGTTGTACATGGCTGTAATTGTGGTGAGAAATCTAAAAAAAGGTTTCTTGTCATCTCGCAAAATTATGTGGCATGTGCTTCGGATCACTGCGAGGGTTAAACAACGACAACTGAGTTGGGCTAGTCATTGGGGGCACATGCACGAACAGTGACTACTCGGCTGCCATCTAGGTCAAGCCGGCTATGTTAATTAGGACATCTATCGACGGACCCCTTTTCTACGAGTTTATGTTTCATTTGAGCTTTGTTCCTCGTCTAGTTTGTCTGTCGGGATTCATGTTGTCTCCTTTGGGCAGTGAGGTTATGATTTCTTGTCATGTGGCATTTTTTCGTGTTATATGTTATAATCCGGCACTTCAGATCAAAATGACGACAACTGCGCCTCCGGGCCACGTGCATGAAGACTTCTCGACAGTCATTGACGAGGTCAAGCCAGCTCCGGTAGACAAAAGAAAACTAAGTACTACTCCACTATATAGGCAGGAGCCTCCGCGCTTGCTTGCTAGTGTTGCTCTCTTCACACTGTCTTGGCCTCTCCAGATCTAAACACGACAGCGGTGGCCACACTCTCTCTCTCTCTCTGCTCACCGCTGGTCATAAATCCAGCCGGATCCTCTCCGCCGGGGAAGGTGAGAAGGTGCAATGTTCACGCGGTCATCCTCGGCGACGGCTCTTACCCACTGCTGGGCGCGTCCCGATCAGCCTGCCTTGCCGTTCTCTCCCAAGCACCGCTGGCGAGGGAGGGCCTCCGACCCCTTCTTCCTCGCTACCGTAGTGTGGGCAGATCTGGCCTCCCGCCGCCCACCTAGAGACATCCCGACGACCATCAGGTATAACTTCCTTTGAAACCAGCCTTGCTCTACTTTCCGAGCTCCTGACGTCGCTGCATTTGTAACTTTTACAATTTCTCAGGCCCCCTCGTAGATAGGATCGATCGGCTGTTCGAAAACCACCTAATTTTTTTACGTTTAAGAGGTAAAACTAGTTCATGCACTCGAATCTAGTACTACTTGGTTAAAACAAGGAATAAAGGGGGTGGGGGTGAGGGAGGATTTGTTACCTGAATCTAGGACTTGGTCGAAAGAGGAAATAATGGGGGCGAAAAGTAGCAGAGACTGGCTATCCAACTGGTCTCTAGGTCTAATAGGGAAATAAATGGAAATGCGGTACAAACTTTATATAAACCCGATCTATTGGTTGAAAAAGGAAAGAAAGTGGGGACTGGGGGACAAGTCAATAGAGTAAGTCTAGCACTAGATTTGCTAGCCTCACACAGTATAAGGTGGCTATACCAAACAAAAATCGGACCAACCCAGATATCTTGTTCTGATGTTTGTTGCCCCGAGCCACTCTTATGTAATGCCACTGGTAAAATGTAGCAGTCGCACTGTTAAAAGTAGGACACGTTAAACCAATGTTGTTTTCAATGTAATGCCTCAAGTAATATGAATCAATGGCACTTCTTTACATGTCCTGCTAAAATTTCCCATTAAGATAAGTTGGTTCTTTTCGTTAGAAATGCAACTGTCCTGGTCCACCTACTCTCCCGTGCCCAAAGTAATGTCATATTTAACGGTTGTCATAGTTAATCCTAATGCCCACACTAATATCTAGCAATGCCACTACTTTAGAAATTGCTACTGTCCTTGTAGGATTGCCATTCAGATAAGGAACATGCTTCCTTTCATTTGATGCATGTTTCATCACTTGTTAGTCACCCTCCTTTCCACCTTTTTTGTGCAAATAGAGATATACATTTCACGCTCGATCTTAGTTGAACTGCACAAATGATATCCAAATTATAGTTGAGCATTCCAGGAGCTTCACAACCAACCTTGATGTTGCTCAATTTTATTGCAATTAATGAAGAAGAAGCTCTGTGGGTTTCGTTTTTTGATGGAAATGGAACCGGGGCTGGAGCCCTTTTCTTAAAAAAATTTGAAGAAGAAGCTACTAGATCACGGGACATTGCTTCAACTTAGGTGAACTGCACCAAAAGGTCCCATGAATTGAATCATCCATGTTGGTGACTAGAAGAGCCAGCTTCAGCATCCCAGTCTAAGCACCCCGGCCTCCATCCTTGCGACGCATGGTACACCTTGTTTGCCACCTGCTCGACCCTAGTGTCACTGATAAAATGAAGTAATAATACAGTTAAAATAGAGCGAGTGTTATCTCTATCATTTCATTTCCAATGTAGATAAAGAAAGTGCTTCTCTTTGTTAAAGTGTGTTTCATCAACTAGTCCCATTGTTAATGTTTGCAAACTGGGGTGCTTAATTTTAGTTGATATGTACAAAATAGAGATTTGAAAGTCTCAAGGCGCCTCCTTGTACTACTGTTGTACACTGATGTTCATCATTGGAAGAAGGTGTATCTGGGAGACTTGGGACGATGCCCAGTATGAGGCGTACCGTATGACGCGTTGCAGGGCCCATCTCGCCCTCACAGCATGGCATACTATGATACTATTGCAATATTTTCTTCTATTTATTTTGTGTGTTTCATCAACTAGTGCCACTATAATGTAATCACGCTTTTTCATTATCTGTGCAAACAGGGTTATTCAGCTGCATTTTGGTGGAACTGCACAAATGTACGTATGGAACCGACATATATGCAGAGTGCGAGGTGTGCCAAGTAAAAATTACCAACAGCAATCATGCTGCATGCACGCATTGGCATCCACCACAACCAGTGGCATGTGTGGCGCTCTCTATGGACGGATCTTTCTCGGCAGCAAATCCTCTAACCAAATACTAGTAGCTTATATTGGCAGTTTTCTAGGGATTACACTTTTCTGAAAGAAGCACCAATCTATTTTTGTTTATTTGTACACTGTGTCACAACTTTGACCCAAAGGTCCAGAGCTATTTTAGGGTGATTAGCGTAGTACTTGGAGACTAATTATAAGCATGATTTTCATTAGCTGTCACACTGATTGTAAGCTTGAGCACGTGGAAGATTAGGTTAGTGCGAAGCTTACCTTAAACCCTACCGCCGCCGTTGAAACGAGGCGAGCATCGAGGGAACCGTGGAGAACGACGGGGAAGCGATGTCACGCCATCAGGCCTCCTCTTGCGGTGGAAGAACGAATACTCCTATGGCTCCGGCTGGCTCTGCACCCTCACGAATGGCACACCATACTCGATCGATTCGTTATCCTCTAGGTGCTCGACCTTCGACCTGTACGCCCACCACCTCCGCCTGACTGTCGCCTCGGGCGAATCTGTCTGCTCCATCGCCCATAGGAGATACTCGATGAACTCGGAGGACTGCGGCGTGACTGCCGCCGAGGAGTACATGTACATTGCCGCCCTCATCGCTGCCATCGCGCTCTTTCGCATACATTACCACATGGCCCGCATCGTCCTAAAAATCTCCCACTCATTGTCAAACCAACTAAGGATCTCCTTCAACCTGGCTAACTTTGCCTGGTCGCCGCGGGCGATCTGCCTAGTTCGCTGCTGCATCCTCTCCATAGATGTCGTTCTGAGTGGTCCGGTGCTAGCTTTGGAAGATGGGAGGAGAGACGGTGGTCTTGCAATAGAGAAGAGGGAGAGGAGAGGAGGTGGTTTTGGAATGGAGATGATGGAGAGGAGAGGAGGTGGTTTTGCAATGGAGAGAAGATCAGAAGAGGGAGAGGCGAGACGGTGGTTTTGGAATGGAGATGATGGAGAGGAGAGGAGGTGATTTTGCAATGGAGAAGAGGGAGAGGAGCGCGCGGCAGCGATTTAGGATTAGGCGAGAGGGCCGGCGCGCTGTGACTGGATCAAAATCAAAATGAATTTACCCTTCAATTAAGAAAGTGACCCCACATTAACTAGTCTCCCTTTTATTTTGGGTCATAATTGACCATGATTTTCGCACATAAAATATATGTTATACGTTGCAATAATTTGAAAGTACATTCAGATACGAACCAAACGATACAATTTTTGGTGACATGCATTCACATTTTGCTTGTCACATACAGTACATGGTCAAACTTTGACCCAAAATACGCAAAACAACAAAAAAATACTTCCAAGACCAGCGCCGCTCTTCCGCTCTTCTCCTCTTAAACCACCGCCGCTTCTTATTCCAATCTAAATCCAGCGCCGCTCCTCTCCTCTTCCATTTCAAAATCACCGCCCCTCCTCTCCTGTTCCAGTCCGAAACCAGCGTCGCTCCTCTCCCATTCTAATCCAAAACCAGCGCTGCTCCTCTCCTCTTCCATTCAAAAACCACCGCCGGCGAGTGAAGGTGCTGTGGAGAAGAAACTCTATGGAGGAGTACAACCGATACATGAGGATCGCAGACGGCGACCCTTTGAAGCTAGCTAGGATGTTGGAGAGACAGTCTTGGTTTGACAACAAGGACCAACTAGCGGCGACGGCGACATCCGTGGCCAAATATCTGCAACAGAGCAAAAAGGCGAGGATACTCCCGGAGGGAGTCGCTCCGGAGTACATAAAGCTGCTCCTCTGGGCCATGGAGCAAACAGATTCACCGAATCTGATCGTGAGGGAGCGGTGGTGGGAGTATCGATCCCAGATGGAGCATCCACCAGAGATTGAAGGATCGAGCATCTACAGGGTGCCGTTTGTGAGGGTGTCCTGCCAGAGCGAGCCGATGGAGTCTTCGTCGACCGAACCCAACTGCAAGAGGAGAAAAGCAGTTGGCCCGATGACGCTTCCCCACCATCGTCTCCCTCACCGTTCACATCATCTCACGGGGCGGCTGTCTGCCGCCGAGGAATAGGAGGGGGCTGCCCCCCTCCCCCAGCCCAATAGTTGGGCAGGTTGTGAATTGTCAGGAGGAGCTTAGGGTTGTCAGTATTTGCAGGTTGTGAATTGTGTTTTGTGTTGTGTATTTTGAGAGTACTTTCATATATGAATGTCTTTTGACTTTCAGATTTGCAGTATTGAGCATATGAAGAATTTTATGAATTCTAGAGATCTATTTTTAGCACTTAAAAATGTAGTTTCATAGGAGTATAAAAGTGCAGACGAGAAGAAACTGCAAGTTTCAGTTTCAGATAAGAAACTGCAAGTTCAGTTTCAGATAAGAAACTGCAACTTTCAGAGGCAGAGCATTTATATTAACACGGCCTTTTCAAACAGGGTTAACATCATGTTGGAAGTTTTATTCGTGGTCGAAAATGGAAATAACAGCAAGTTAACATCATGCTGATCAACATTCATGCATAGCACATCTTCATATGATGCACAGTCAAAATGCCCACACAATGTTGAGTGTGCGAAACACAGAGAAAACGAGGGACGAAGTTTTGGCAAGTGTTGGACGTGTTTTTGGGCTGCCCCGTCTAGGCTTTCATTTTTAACATGTGCAGCCCACGACCTTGGATGGGAGGGCCTGTTTGTATTTTCTTAGGGCCGTCATGTATCGACCGGCCTATGGACCTCCCATCCGAGGTTTTATTTTTGGCAGCCCAATTTATGTATTTTTTTTTGAAGAAAATGCAGAGGTCTGTTCTATTTTTCTATATAAGAATAGGAACGCCAGGTACAACTTATGTTTCCTTTCTAACTATATTATATATATTTGAATTATTTTATATGTTATTATATATTATTTTTATTGTCATCATATATTTAACAGATACTTACATATATAAGAAAACAATATCCCACATCTTATTAACTTATAAAAATAATTTCTTAACAAATAAAATCCTGGATTGTTTTGGCACGAAAAACCTAGTGATTGTGTACAAAAGCTTGGTAATATTTAAGGACGAATGTAATAATATCACTTATTATTCAAATATATTTATAACAAAATGGTCAGCCCTTTTTTATTTTCTGATAACATTGCTGGCCCAACCCAACATTATAATTAGAATCAGCCCAGCAAAATCGTGTATCTAGATAAAGTGTAAATGGCCTATAGTTTTTTAGGAAATAAAATAAATGGGCCACATGAAAGCTACATTAATTGTTCACCCAGCCCAGCTAATGGTTGTAATTCAAAAAAAGATCAAATTGACTGTAAATTCTACCGCGCAAAAAAAAGACTATAAATTCTGAAAAAATGGGTTGAATACGTGCCACATTTTTGGAGGCTGAAATGTGGGCAAATAGGTCGAAGCCAACGCAAGTCGTTGTCAATTTAATCAACAAATAATTCTGACATGTTAGCCGTTGGATTTACATCCAACGGCCGGCATCCATCTTCAATCTCTCATGTTCTTCCTCCAGCGCCGCCGGGACCACCTCCCGACTCCTGCTGCTAGCAGCTCTGCTTAGCACGCTTCCCTATGAAGCGCTACTCCACCGTTGGCCAGGCCATCCCTCCACCCCTCCACACCTCCTGTTCTTCTCCACCGACTGCCGAACCACACTGCACTAGAACCAGTTAACCCTCATACACCTCTCTGTCTGCGACTCTTCTCATTGCTGTCCGGGGCCTTGCCGTCATCCACCACCTTGGATGCGCTCGGTGCAGCGTGGTCAACATGGTCAACGGACGACACCATCGGAAGTAAACTGTGTGTGGAGAGGCTGACAGCTGGGTCCATGGCCGCACACAAGGAAATGCCTCCTTCTTATGCACAAAATAATGATTCCTCCACCTGACATCCGGGACCCATCGGAAGGGCCTCTGTATTTCGCGAAAAAAACGTGCCCCCCGCTGACTTGTCGGACCCACCAGCTATCTTCGCATGCAAGGAAGTGCCTCCTTATTACGCACAAAAAAATGAATACTCCCCCTGCCAGCTGGAACCCAGCATACTGGGAGGCTGACTTGTGGGCCTACCAAGTTGACGGGGACAGAGGGCTTTGTCAACTTAGTCAATATGAACGATTCTAGCTCGTGTTACCGTACGATGTTCATCCAACGGTTGTAGTGCTTCTTCAACCTCTGGTCTTCTTGCTCCAGCCGCCCAAACCAGCGCCGGTCGTGCCGCGTGCTCCTGCCTCCCGTGGCTGGCTGTGATGCCGCGGAGGCCTCACCGCCCCCTACTACTCCCACCGCTGGCCAGGCCATCCCTCTACTCACCCACACCCCCTGTTATTCTGCGGCGATAGCAGCCTCACACCGCAGCTATCCACTGCTGCGTCTTCCCCGGCTCCGAGTCGTCCCCTTCCTAGGCCTCGCTGTCGTCCACCGCCGTGGTGCTCTCGGCACGGCGTGGTCAACGTGGTCAAGGAACGACTTCCATCGGACGTGGACTGTATGTGGAGAGGCTGACAGCTAGGTCCATGGCTGCAGCAAGGAAGTGCCTCCTTATTACACGGAAAATAATGAATCCTCCACCTGACAGCGGGGACCCAGCGGACGGGCCACCGTATTTCGCGAAAAAAGTTTCCCCCTGACTGCTGGGACCCACCAGCTACATCTTCGCACGCAAGGAAGTGCGTCCGGGCAAAAAAACGATTCGCCCCCTGACTGCTTGGACCCACCAGCTACAACTTCGCACGCAAGGAAGTGTGTCTGGAAAAAAAAACGATTCGCCCCCCTGACTGCTGGGACCCACCAGCTACATCTTCGCACGCAAAGGAAGTGCGTCCGAGCAAAAAAAATGATTCGCCCCTCTGATTGCTGGGACCCACCAGCTACATTTTTGCATGCAAGGAACTGCCTGACAGTCGGGACCCACCTAGTCGAAGCGTACGTAGTGTTGTTATTCTGGTCGCGAATGTGTATGTACATATATACTGGTCGATGTAGAGGCGCGCACATGTCATAGTAGAGGCGCGTACGTGTCGTAGTAGAGGCGCGAACGTAGCATGTACACGTACGTACAGCGGCCAGGGTGCAGGAAAGAAAATATGGCCACGTATGTGTACATATGAGCGGGGTCCTGAATGCCTAGTCGCGCATACGTACGACGAGGGCTCGTGTTCATGGGGAGGGAACGGAATGCGTCGTGTTCATGGGGAGGCAACGAAATGCGTCGTGTTCATGGGGAGGCAACGGAATGCGTCGTGTTCATGGGGAGGCAACAGAATGCGTCGTGTTCATCGGGAGGCAACAGAACGCGTGGGCGCCAACCCGCTTGGACGGAACAGGCGATGGAAACGAGGCCTGGCGTAGCGCAAAATGGAGGAAACGGACCTCCTACGGTCGAAATGGGGGTCCTGTTGATCGGGAGGGGTGTGGTGTACCGCATAATGGAGGAAACGGACCTCCTACGGTCGAAACGGGGGTTCTGTTGATTGGGAGGGGTGTGGCGTACCGCAAAACGAAGGAAACAGACCTCCTACGGTCGAAACGGGGG
>NC_057795.1:204020218-204147859 GCF_018294505.1 Triticum aestivum
CGGGGGTCTTGTTGATCGGGAGGGGTATGGCGTACCGCAAAATGGACGAAACGGACTTGTGTTGGAGCGCTACGGTTGAAACGGGGGTCCTGTTCATCGGGAGGGGTGTGGCGTACCGCAAAACGGGACTCCACGGGATACTGTTCATCTCCACTGTCAACCTCCTCCAGCCTCCACGGGCTCCTGTTCATCCAGCCTCCACCGCGCGCTACTCCACCGGCTACTGTTCAACCACCCATCCACCGTATACTGTTCATCCAGCCCTCCACCATCTACTATTCATCCAGCCCTCCACACCACGGGGTCCTGTTCAACCACCCCTCCATGGCCACCCCTCCACCGTCTACTGTTCATCCAGCCCTCCACACCACGGGTTCCTGTTCATCCAGAGGCAACGCCACCGCTCACTGTTCATCCAAACTCGCCCGCAACTCTCACTGTTCATCCATCGATCAGCTTCAGTTAGTAGCAGTAGTGAAGGAATCGCTCCATCGGGTTCAGTTAACAGCCATCGATCGATCGCTCGGGTTCATTAACGCGTAGCCTGCAGTGCAATCGCTCTGGTTCAGTTAGAGCCCAACGCCTCGCTCGGGTTCAGTTAGAGCCAACGCCTCGCACCTGTACGAGAGAAACGCGCATCGCTCGGCCCCCGACCTCCCACTGTAATCGGAAACTCCCTGAAATTTTCCTCCCCCTTGCTTCTACCATGGTTTTTTTCGTCATGGACGGCCCAAAGAATGTCATGCAGCTGCGTCTCCAGCCTGCCCAGGATGAAAATCCCATTTTCCATCATGATTTTTTTGTCATAGAAGTAGGAGCCCACCACATCTATGATGATACCGGGTTTTGTCACAATTATCATCATAGAAGTGTCCTATGTATGACAGAAAAAAATTCGTTCGGCCCAAAATGTCACAGATGTGTCTTTTTTTGTAGTGTATGATATCGGGGCACCTCCCCCAAGCTTGGCACAAGAAAAGGGGAGTGCCCATACCATGAACTCAAGTCTCCTTTGGTGGTGAAGAAGGAGGTGGTGGTGATGAGGTAGTAGCGAGCTTATCCTCCGGTTTCCATGGCATTGGCTCACCATCATAAGAGGAAGAACGAGTCTCGCGAGTCCTGCAACTGGCAGCCAAACTCATACCTTTAAACCTTGCCTCATATTCAAAGACTTGGTTTTGGAGATCATAGATTTGGCTTTGCAGAAAGTTGATTTGCTCGTTGAGGGTGAAGACGACGTCCTTCATGGACTGACCATCCACCTTGAGATCACGGGTGAAATCCGTAATCATGAGGTGATTGGCATTGAGTCCACACTCCACCATCCCCTTGCACTTGAAGACCTCTTGATCCATGGCTTCGAGCCTGGCCTCCACGGTTCCCTTCCCCTTGTGGCCTTGAACGTCCCGGACATGGAGCACCCCCGATTGCATCTCGATGGCTTTAGGGTGCCTCACCACCTCCGAAAAGTAGGGGTTGATTACCCTCTCAAAGAACTTGTCCTTGGAGGAGCTCGGAGCGGCCATGGCGATCTAGATCTGTAAGAAAACAACAAGAAAGAAGAACTTAAGATTTCTCTGTGATACGATGGTCAATATGTTTCGGTGGTTTATAAAGATTTTTTATCTTCGGAAATAAGAAAAGGGAGGAAAACGGAGTCGGGAAGGTTCCTGAGGTGGGCACGCCCTAGAGTCTTGTGCCCTCCTCGGTTGCCTTGCTAGTTGTTTCCTATTTTCCTATTTTTTTGTAATATTCCAAAACTGACAAAAAATATTTTTGTGGATTTTTCGGAGTCCGTTTACTTATCGTATCACATACCTCCTAATTTTTCACGATTCTGGATCATTCTGAAAGGTTTCTTTTATGTGTTCCTCCGGTGTCATGGTTTGAATAATATTTCTTTCAACATTAATAGGCGTACCTAAGATATAGTAATTAATTCTTTGTCCATTGACACTCTTTGGGTTAGTACCTTCCGCATTATTGATCTTGACAGCTCCAGAGCGATAAACCTCTTCAATAACATACGGTCCTTCCCATTTAGAGAGAAGTTTTCCAGCAAAGAATCTGAAACGGGAGTTGTACAAAAGAACGTATTCTCCAACTTTGAATTCCCACTTTTGGATTCTTTTGTCATGCCATCTTGTTTAAACAGTTTGGAATTTTCTCAAGCTTGGGTTCTCCATTCATCTAAAGAGATAATATCAAATAACCTCTTTTCTGTGGCAAGTTTAAAATCATAGTTGAGTTCTTTAATTGCCCAATATGCTTTATGTTCTAACTCAAGAGGAAAATGACAAGCTTTTCCATAAACCATTTTATAGGGATACATAACCATATGATTTTTATATGCTGTTCTGTAAGCCCAAAGTGCATCATCTAGTTTCTTAGACCAATTCTTTCGGGACATATTGACAATTTTTTGTAATATTAGTTTTATTTCTCCATTGCAAAGTACAACTTGACAACTAGATTGAGGATGATAAGGTGATGCAATTCTATGGTTAACATCATATTTAGCAAGCATTCTATGAGAAGCACCATGAATAAAGTGTGAACCACCATCAGTCATTAAATATTTACGGACTCCAAACCTTGGGAAAATAGCTTCTTTAAGCATTTTAATGGAAGTGTTATGATCAACACTACTGGTTGGAACAGCTTCTACCCACTTAGTGACGTAATCAACATCAACCAAAATGTGTGTTAACCCATTAGAGGAAGGAAAAGGTCCCATGTAATGAAACCCCCAAACATCAAATGGTTCAATAACAAGTGAATAATTCATAGGCATTTCTTGATGCTTACCTATATTACCAATTCTTTGACATTTGTCACAAGAAAAAACAAACTTACATGCATCCAAGAAGAGAGTAGGTGTAGGACCTTGAAGTATGTCTAGAGGGGGGGGTGATTAGACTACTTGACCAATTAAAAACCTAACCTTTTCCCAATTTTAGACTTTGGCAGATTTTAGCTTTCTTTGGACAAGTCAAGCAATCTTCACAAAATTCAAGCAAGCATGCAAAGAGTATATGAGCAGCGGAAATTAAAGCATGCAACTTGCAAGAATGTAAAGGGAAGGGTTTGGAGGATTCAAACGCAACTGGAAACACGGATGTTTTTGTCGTGGTTCTGATAGGTGGTGCTATCGTACATCCACGTTGATGGAGACTTCAACCCATGAAGGGTAACGGTTGCGCGAGTCCACGGAGGGCTCCACCCACGAAGGGTCCACGAAGAAGCAACCTTGTCTATCCCACCATGGTCGTCGCCCACGAAGGACTTGCCTCACTAGCGGTAGATCTTCACGAAGTAGGCGATCTCCTTGCCCTTACAAACTCCTTGGTTCAACTCCACAATCTTGTCGGAGGCTCCCAAGTGACACCTAGACAATCTAGGAGACACGACTCTCCAAGAAGTAACAAATGGTGCGTTGATGATGAACTCCTTGCTCTTGTGCTTCAAATGATAGTCTCCCCAACACTCAACTCTCTCTCATGGGATTTGGATCTGGTGGAAAGAAGATTTGAGTGGAAAGCAACTTGGGGAAGGCTAGAGATCAAGATTCATATGGTAGGAATGGAATATCTTGGCCTCAACACATGAGTAGGTGGTTCTCTCTTAGAAATGGTAAGTTGGAAGTGTAGGTTTGTTCTGATGGCTCTCTCCACGAATGAAGAGGAGGTGGAGGGGGTATATATAGCCTCCACACAAAATCTAACCGTTACACACAATTTACCAAACTCGGTGGGACCAAATCAACAAACTCAGTCGGACCGATTTAGCAAACCTAGTGACCGTTAGGATTTTCGGTGGGACCGACATGCAACTCGGTAGGACCGATATGGTTAGGGTTAGGGCATAACGTAATATCGGTGAGACCGATTACACAAACTCGGCGAGACAGATTTTGGTAATTAGCTAACCAGAGTGTTGGTCAGGTAAAATCGATGGGACCGATTCGCTCTTTTCGGTGAGACCGAAATGTTACGAAAGGGAAACAAGGAGTTTACATTGCAATCTCGGTGGGACCGATCGCTCACTTCGGTTAAACTGAAACGTTACGAAGGGAAACAGAGAGATTACAATCCCATCTCTGTAAGACCGAGATCCCTATTGGTGAGACCGATTTGCCTAGGGTTTGTGGCAGTGGCTATGACATATGAACTCGGTGGCGCCGGATAGAAAGAATCGGTATGGCCGAGTTTGACTTTGGGAATAGGTCATATGTGGATGTGATAAAGTAGTTGATGGTTTTTGGAGCATATCACTAAGCACTTGAAGCAAGAGGCTCATTAAGCAACACCTCATCCCTCCTTGATAGTATTGGCTTTTCCTATAGACTCAATGTGATCTTGGATCACTAAAATGGAAAATGAAGAGTCTTGAGCTTTTGAGCTTGAGCCAATCCTTTGTCCTTGATATTTTGAGGGATCCACTTTCATCATCCATTCCATGCCATTCATTGAGCTTTCCTGAAATAATAGTCTTGGAATAGCATTAGCTCAATGAGCTATATGTTGTTATGAATTACCAAAACCACCTAGGGATAGTTGCACTTTCAATCTCCCCCTTTTTGATAATTGATGACAACATATAGATCAAAGCTTCGACAAATGATAATAAGATTGAAAAACATCGTCGCTTTGAGAAGTATGTGATAAGCAAGAGCTCCCCCTAAATTTGTGCATGGTTTAAGATTTGCTTTGGAATACAAATACACAAGGAATTAGGCTCATGGGTTACTCTTCCATGTCACATACATCTTGGTGGAGCGCTCAAAATAATAAAGATTGAATACATGCACTCATCACCAAGCAAAGTGAATGATCATATAAGGATAGGTAAGATAATATCATCTAACAAGCATAAGTGTAGCTTATGATCAAACACATGATCATCAATGTATCACAAATAGCATAGTATCTCAATCAATCAAAAGCAAACAAAGTTTAACCACCAAAGCGAGAGAGAACAAAAAGCAACACTCTCTCTCTCTCTCTCTCGAAGCCTATGATCTATACATTTTTTTCCCTTTGGCAACAAGTTACCAAAAAGTTCATAGAAAAGCATAGTACTAGATCGACTCTCAGGCTTGATCTTCAGGTGGTGGTGTAGAGATGGCTCCTTGGACGAAGGCTACAGTTGATGTGGATGGAGCTGGAGGAGTTGGTGCTGGAGTTGGTTGCACTGGAGCTGTAGGATCTGTAGCCGGTGCAGATGAAGTGGCTCTGGTGTCTGTCACATGCACTGCAGCTGATCTCTGAGCTCTAGGCACTCTGGCAAACTTGCAGGTGCCTCTTTGGGATCAGGCTTTTCAGGTACTTGTGTTGATCCTCTGACCTTCAGCATAGGTGTCCTCTTGGCAGGGACCTTCCTATTTAGTCCAGGCTTTGTGTTCTTTGTTGACCCATACTCCTTTTTGAGCACTACCTTCTTGGAAGTAGCCTCATCTTCTTCTGCCATATAATCCTCATCCTTAGATTTTGACGTTCTCTTCTTCCTTGTCCTGGTGGCAGCTTTAGGCAAATTGCTAGGAGTGCTTCTGCTGCCATCATCTGAAGAACTTGAGGGACTAGTGCCCTCACTCATGTGAATCTGCTCTTCTGACTTGTTCTGACTATCACATTGGTCTGACATGCTGCAAACACTGACTGCTGACCCTGTGAATAGTTATAGATGAGATAGAGTGGATGAGCATCGCAAAATGCAGAGATTTTTGCAAAAGAATGATTCAAAAACTTAGTTTCAGTTTTCCACAGAAAGCATTTCGGATCAACCGATTTTCAAACTCGGTGATACCGAAGCAGTTTTGGAACCTAAACTAGTGAACTCGGTCAGTTCGAGTCACAGTTCGGTGGCACCGAGACTGCTAGGGTTTCACAAAGTTTTAAAATCGGTCACACCGATTAGCAATTCTCGGTCAGACCGAGAGTTACTAGTGCAATGGCGTTAGCCAAATCGGTGGGACCGAGTTTTTCAACTCGGTGGGTCCGAGATGGTTTCGGCGGAAACCTAACCCTAAATTTTCAAATCACATCTATTCTAAGGATTGTTTTGACTGGATAGGAGTGTCTCAATCGTGGCAAGAATCATAATGAACACAATGTGCTGAGAATCAGACGAGGATAGCACTGTGATTGAGTTCATACCCTAGTTCGGCAATGAACTCTCTACGGCGGCAACGGCAGAGAAGAAATCCGTTGACGGCGGCGGAGACAAGCGACAGGAGGCGGCTGGCGATGAAGTCGATGATCCGGAGACCTAGTAGGCAGAGCGAGCTATGCGCGAGCGAAGAGATTTGGAGAAAGTTTTCCAAATTTTGCCCGTGTGTATATATAGCCCGACACTGTCGGCGTGACCGAGTGGAACGACTCGGTGGCACTGAGATGCATAACTGTTGACAGTTACAGCAACTCGGTGTGACCGAAAAGTTCAAATCGGTTGCACCGAGATTGAAAACCTAGATCGACTTAGTGATCTCGGTAGGTACGAAATGGAGGAATCGGTCAGACCGAGAATCACAAAGAAGTTTTGGAAGTTTAAGTCTATGACGAATCGGGGACTTCGAGTGCTCCTCACACAGAGTGGTTCGAATCTGACTTGATCAAATTTTGTGATGTAGCATGAATAGAGTTTGAGACAAGAAAAGCATAGATAGCTAGAGAAGGTTCTTAGGCATTCTTGTTCGTCCACTTGGCCAAAGAAAAAGACGCCAATCAATCAAAGCAACAAGTGGATGTCCTTGAATGAGTAAAATATGCAACCAACATGCTCACACAATAAAATGGCAAATGAAATATGTGGCAAAGCATGCACAACCAATTCTAGCATCTATCAAACAATTGGCGATGACTAGGTCATCTGCATATTAGTGTATTTTGACTTAGGAGTCAAATGAGAACATTTGATCATAGGTCATACTCATCGTTTAAGCTCAAGTGGGGTTACCACTTTTACATAATGCATTGATGTGTTCACATCATTAGAGTTGCTCTGACTCAATTCTTAGAGTTAAGCTCCACCTAGATGTGAGATCCCCCCTTAGAGGGATGAACTAACCTTGGGTTTTGTCGATGATGACTTCATGTAAGTGTTGAAGATGTGGATGCTCAATGTTGCTGTAGATCATTTGGAGCAATCCTTTGGAGTGAGTTGCACTTTCAATACCTACATGGGTTAGTCCCACAAGGAACAAACAAGAATATCCATAGACATAGACTGATGCACACACAACATGATGTCCATGAATTCATTAGGTTACCTTGTCCCTTGCCTTACCAACATGAGGGTTTGTGACTCCTTGAACTAGTGCAAGATGTGGAAGTTGATTGCACTTGTCCTTGCCATAATGATATGAGTGAAGAATGTTGGCGGAGTCACCCTCAAGAACTCTCTAGTTCTTCTTCTTCAGGATCCACATCATCTTGATGGGAATCCTTGGAGTTGTAGTTGTACTTGATGAAGTAGAACTTGACGTAGTCTTGGGAACCCACTTGGTCAAGGCCTTAGTTGCTTCTTCAAATGCATCAATCTCCTCTTGAAGCTTGTCCTTGCCTTTGTTCTTGTGGTCTTGTGGTGGAATATCATCTTGTGCTTGTGTTCCCTTGAAGGAAGTGGGATCATGCTTCTCTTGTTGAGGAGCAAACTTCATCTTGGGATATTGATCTTCTTCCCACTCAACTCCATTGGCATTGAACTTTCGTTCAAAACCAACACCTTGATTCTTCAGGTCCCTTCCTTGCTTGCCATAGACATAGAGTGATGCACACACAAGATGATGTCCATGAAAACATTAGGTTACCTTGTCCCTTGCCTTACCAACAAGAGGGTTTGTGACTCCTTGAACTAGTGCAAGATGTGGAAGTTGATTGCACTTGTTCTTGCCAAAATGATATGAGTGAAGAATGTTGGCGAAGTCACCCTCAAGAACTCTCTAGTTCTTGTTCTTCGGGATCCACATCATCTTGATGGGAATCCTTGGAGTTGGAGTTGTAGTTGTACTTGATGAAGTAGAACTTGACGTAGTCTTGGGAACCCACTTGAACGAGGCTTTAGGTGCTTCTTCAAATGCATCAATCTCTTCATGAAGCTTGTCCTTGCCTTTGTTCTTGTGGTCTTGTGGTGGAAGATCATCTTGAGCTTGTGTCCCCTTGAAGGAAGTAGGATCATACTTCTGTTGTTGAGGAACAAACTTTGTCTTGGGGTATTGATCTTCTTCCCACTCAACTCCATTGGCGTTGAACTTTCGTTCAAAACCAACACTGATTCTTCCGGTGCCTTCCTTGCTTGCATACAATTTCCTCGAATTGCTTACTCCCGGCAAGGCTCTTGTATACACCTTTCTCTATAATTCCCTTCAATAAGCTATTTTCTTGCTCAAGTGTAACTTGGCTAAGAGAATCATTAGTGGAATCAATAGAACTACTAGAAGCAACAATATTGGATTTGGCATTATTATTGTTACTACTAGAGGAAGGATCTTTCTTGTACTTATTACTAGACTTGACTTGAGGCATGTAAGTAGATAAGAGTAAATGCTTGGCAGTGTAAGAAGAACTTTTCTTATGGAGATCATCATTGATTGCCTTTAAGAACTCATGCTCCTGCTCAAGATTGAGCTTTTCAAAGCATAACTTCTCATGAGACCTTAAAAGTTCTCGATGATCTTCGAAGATAGTTTCATGAGCTAACTTAAGAGTGTTTAGTTCTTTAGTTAGAAGCTCAATCTTCTCCTTATCATTGTCATTCGTTTTATCTTGATTAGCATGATTAATTGACGTTTCATCGTAGTATTCATCACTAGAGTTGTCAACAAGTAAATCATCATCACCTAGCAAGTCATCTTCATCACTATTGAAATCAACATACTCGGGGTGTGTTACCTTTGGACCTTTGGCCATGAACCGTCTTCCAATTCCTTCGTTTGGTGAATCAAATATGTCGTAGGAGTTGGTTGATACAAGTGCTAGCCCGGCAACACCTTCATCTTGAGTATATTCGAAGTCGGAGTGATAGCTTCTCTCGGAGTGATTGTCAGAGTCGGAGCCGGATATCCATTCACCAACATGAGCTTGATGTCTTTGTTTTGTGTAGCTCCTTGATGACTTGTCCTTCCTTTCCGAATCCTTCCTTCTCCGTGAGGGTCTTCGCTCATAACGATCATCTCTACTCCTCCTCTCTGTTGGTGGTGATTCTTCTCTTTTACTTCTTCTTTTTGGAGAATCTTCTCTTCTTTTGTAGGATCTCGTACACTCATTGGAATAGTGTCTGGGTCTCCCACAATTGTAGCAATTGCGCTCTCGACTAGAAGATCTTTTGTCATTGTAGGACCTTGACTTAGAGCTTCTTTCTTTACTTCTACTCTTGTAGAATTTGTTAAAGTTCTTCACCATTAAGCTTAATTCTTCATTGAAGGTTTGTTTCTCACTTGATGATGTGGGGGGCTTCACTTGAGGCTTTGTAAGCACCACTTGACTTGTTGTGAAGTTCCTCCTTATCCTTGAGTGACATCTCATGAGCAACAATTCTTCCAATGACTTCTGTTGGCTTGAGATCTTTGTAATTTGGCATCATTTGGATCAATGTGCACACGGTATCATACTTTCCATCCAATGCTCTTAGGATCTTCTTGATGATGAATCTGTCGGTCATCTCTTCACTCCCTAAGCCGGCAATCTCATTTGTGATAAGAGCAAGCCTAGAGTACATTTCAGCGACACCTTTACCATCCTTCATTTTGAACTTGTCAAGCTGACTTTGGAGCACATCCAACTTGGATTCCTTGACGGAGTCGGTACCTTCATGCATATCAATCAAAGTATCCCAAATTTCCTTTGCATTCTCAAGACGGCTGATTTTGTTGAATTCCTCGGGGCACAAGCCATTGAAGAGGATATCACAAGCTTGAGCGTTGTATTGTAGCATCTTCAATTCATCTGCGCTAGCTTAACAGTTTGGCTCTCTCCCATCAAAGAATTCACCTTGCAAGCCAATACGCACAATAGCCCAAACAGCGGGGTTATGTCCAAGAATATGCATTTTCATCTTATGCTTCCAACTAGCAAAATTAGTACCATTAAAGTAAGGACCTCTACGGTGATAATTTCCCTCGCTAGATGCCATACTCTCCTAGGTGGTGTAACCAAGGCTATGACCACCAAAAGCTATGGAAATCAAAGCAAATGGAGACCAAAGCTCTGATACCACTTGTAGGACCTTGAAGTATGTCTAGAGGGGGGGTGATTAGACTACTTGACCAATTAAAAACCTAACCTTTTCCCAATTTTAGACATTGGTAGATTTTAGCTATCTTTGGACAAGTCAAGCAATCTTCACACAATTCAAGCAAGCATGCAAAGAGTATATGAGCAGCGGAAATTAAAGCATGCAACTTGCAAGAATGTAAAGGGAATGGTTTGGAGGATTCAAATGCAATTGGAGACACGGATGTTTTTGTCGTGGTTCCGATAGGTGTTGCTATCATACACCCACGTTGATGGAGACTTCAACCCATGAAGGGTAACGGTTGCACGAGTCCATGGAGGGTTCCACCCATGAAGGGTCCATGAAGAAGCAACCTTGTCTATCCCACAATGGCCGTCGCCCACGAAGGACTTGCCTCACTAGCGGTAGATCTTCACGAAGTAGGCGATCTCCTTGCCCTTACAAACTCCTTGGTTCAACCTCACAATCTTGTCGGAGGCTCCCAAGTGATACCTAGCCAATCTAGGAGACACCACTCTCCAAGAAGTAACAAATGGTGCGTTGATGATGAACTCCTTGCTCTTGTGCTTCAAATGATAGTCTCCCCAACACTCAACTCTCTCTCATGGGATTTAGATCTAGTGGAAATAAGATTTGAGTGGAAAGCAACTTGGGGAAGGCTAGAGATCAAGATTCATATGGTAGGAATGGAATATCTTGGCCTCAACACATGAGTAGGTGGTTCTCTCTCAGAAATGGTAAGTTGGAAGTGTAGGTTTGTTCTGATGGCTCTCTCCATGAATGAAGAGGAGGTGGAGGGGTATACATAGCCTCCACACAAAATCTAACCGTTACACACAATTTACCAAACTCGGTGGGACCGAATCAACAAACTCGGTCGGACCGATTTAGCAAACCTAGTGACCGTTAGGATTTTCGGTGGGACCGACATGCAACTCGGTAGGACCGATATGGTTAGGGTTAGGGCATAACATAATCTCGGTGAGACCGATTACACAAACTCGATGAGACCGATTTTGGTAATTAGCTAACCAGAGAGTTGGTCAGGTAAACTCGGTGGGACCGATTCGCTCTTTTCGGTGAGACCGAAATGTTACGAAAGGGAAACAAGGAGTTTCGATTGTAATCTCAGTGGGACCGATCACTCACTTCGGTTAAACCGAAACGTTACAAAGGGAAACAGAGAGATTACAATCCCATCTCGGTAAGACCGAGATCCCTATCGGTGAGACCGATTTGCCTAGGGTTTGTGGCAGTGGCTATGACATATGAACTCGGTGGTGCCGGATAGAAAGAATCGGTATGGCCGAGTTTGACTTTGGGAATAGGTCATATGTGGATGTGAGAAAGTAGTTGAGGGTTTTGGGAGCATGTCACTAAGCACTTGAAGCAATAGGCTCATTAAGCAACACCTCATCCCTCCTTGATAGTATTGGCTTTTCCTATAGACTCAATGTGACCTTGGATCACTAAAATGTAAAATGAAGAGTCTTGAGCTTTTGAGCTTGAGCCAATCCTTTGTCCTTGATATTTTGAGGGATCCACTTTCATCATCCATGCCATGCCATCCATTGAGCTTTCCTGAAATAATAGTCTTGGAATAGCATCAGCTCAATGAGCTATATGTTGTTATGAATTACCAAAACCACCTAGGGATAGTTGCACTTTCAGTAGGCCAATAAAAACTAGATTGCAATACCTTATGAGCAGTTTTATCTCCTGCATGATGCCCTCCATAAGCTTCAGAGTGACATTTCCGTAAGATTTGTTACCGTTCATGCTCAGGTACACAACATATAATGTCTTAAATCATAGAAGACTTTTTTCTTTTGTTGGCATGTGGAACTGTGTGGTATATATTTAGCAACAATATAATTGGCATAGTCAACATACCAAGGAGTATTATGAGAAACATTTATTGCAGCTAGTTTTTCATCAAGAAAGCTATCATCAATAGGTAGTGGGTCATCAAGCATATTTTCTAACCTAGACAAGTTATCAGCTACGGGATTCGCAACTCCTTTTCTATCAGTGATATGTAAATCAAATTCTTGCAACAAGAGAACCCATCTAATGAGTCTATGTTTAGCATCTTTCTTTTCCATAAGATATTTTATATCAGCATTATCAGTGTGAACAATTTATTTTTAATCAACAATGTGGGATCTGAATTTATCACAAACAAACACGACTGCTAAAAATTCTTTTTCAGTAGTTGTATAATTTCTTTGGGCATTGTCTAGTGTTTCGCTGGCATAATAAATAACATTCAATTTCTTATCAACTCTTTGTCCTAGAACAACACCTACAACATAATCACTAGCATCACACGTAATTTCAAAGGGCAAGTTCCAATCGGGTGGTTGAACAATAGGTGTGGTAGTTAAGTCTTTCTTAAGTGTTTCAAAGGCTTCTACACAATCATCATCAAAAAAATGAAACATCCTTTTGTAAAAGATTAGTAAGAGGCCTAGAAATTTTAGAGAAGTCTTTAATAAACCTCCTATATAAACCTGCATGACCAAGGAAACTACAAATACCTTTGATATTCTTAGGACATTGCATTTTCTCAATTGCATCGAATTTAGCTTTATCCACCTCAATACCTCGTACAGAAATTTTATGCCCCAAGACAATACCTTCATTAACCATAAAGTGGCACTTCTCCCAATTCAAGACAATATTAGTTTGCTCACATCTCTGCAAACTCAATCAAGATTGCTCAAGCAATCATCAAAAGAAGTTCCATAATAAGAAAAAATCATCCATGAAAATTTCAACAATCTTTTCACAAAAATCAGAGAATATAGCAGTCATATACAGCATTGAAAGGTAGCAGGTGCATTACATAAACCAGAAGGCATACGTCTATAAGCATAAGTTCCAAAAGGGCAAGTAAAGGCGGGTTTCTCTTGATCGGGTTGTGAAACAGGTATTTGAGAGAAACCAGAATATCCATCAAGAACACAAAAGTGTGTATGCTTAGATAATCTTTCTAGCATTTGATCAATAAAAGGCATAGGGTAATGATATATTCTAGTTGCTTTATTTAGTTTTCTAAAATCAGTTACCATTCTGCAGCCAGTAATAATTCTTTGTGGAATAAGTTCATTTTTATCATTAGGAACAACATTAATACCTCCCTTCTTAGGGACACAATGAACGGGACTCAACCATCTACTATCAGCTATGGGATAGATTATACCTTCTTCCAAAAGATCTAATATTTCAGTTCTTACCACTTCTTTCATTTTTGGATTAAAACATCGTTGATGATCAACAACGGATTTGGCATCAGGTTGCATATTAATCTTGTGCTGACAGAGAGTGGGACTAATGCCCTTAAGATCATCAAGAGTATATCCAATAGCAGCATGGTGCTTCTTCAGAATTTTTAGTAATCTTTATTCTTCATGTTCTGAAAGGTTAGCACTAATAATAACAGGATATATCTTTTTCTCATCAAGATAAGCATATTTCAAAGTGTCAGGAAAGTGTTTTAATTCAAACATAGGATCACCTTTTGGTGGAGGAGGACCTCCAAGAGTTTCAATAGGAAATTTATGTTTGAGCAGGGGACGTTGTTCGAAGAAAATTTTATTTATTACGGTTCTTTCATGAATATGCGTATCATTTTCATGGTCTAGCAAATATTGTTCTGGTGAATTTGTAGGAGGCACGATAATAGAAGCAAGACCAATTACTTCATCCATACTAGGTAACTTGGAAAAACTAAGTTCATGAGACTCATCATCGAAGCTAACACCGACAATTTGTTTATGACAATCTATTTCAGCATTAACAGTGTTCAAGGAAGGTCTACCAAAGATAATGGGACAAAAGTCATCTTGCGGGGAACCAAGAACTAGAAAATGTGTAGGGTATTTTATTTTTCCACACAAGACTTCGACTTCTCTAACAATCCCAAGTGGTGTGATGGTGTATCCATTAGCAAGTTTAATAGTAACATCTATGTCTTCTATTTCGGTGGGTGCTATGTCATTCATAATTTCTTGGTATAAGTAAAAGGAATAGCACTCACGCTAGCACCTAAATCACATAAACCATGATACAGTGATCTCCTATTTTAACTGAGACAACAAGCATGCCAACAACAGGTCTATGTTTATCTTTTTCATTAGGTTTAGCAATTCTTGCAGCTTCATCGCATAACTAAATAACATGCCCATCATTATTCCCTATAGGAGATCTTTAACCATGGCAACACTAGGTTCTACTTTGATTCGTTCAGAAGGTTTAGGTGTATTAATATTACTTTTGCAAACCATAGTTGAAACCTTAGCATGTTCCTTTATCCTAACAGGGAAATGTGGTTTCTCAATATAAGCAGTAGGGACAACTGGGTCAACATTGTAAATAATAGTTTCATATTTAGCTATGACTGGTTCTTTAATTTCTTCTTTAATAGGTGGATGATAGTTGAACAACTTCTCTCTAGGGAGATCGCCATGAGTACCAAAAGATTCAAAGTAAGAGGCTACTATCTCATAGTCATGTCCATATTTAGTGCTAAACTTTTGAAAAGCATCGGTATTCATAAAAAGATTTAACACAATCAAACTTGAGCTTAATACCCGACTCTTTATCTTTGTGGAGTTCTCAATCTTCAGAGTTGCATTTAATTCTTTCCAATATATCGCACCTGAATTCAATAGACTTCTTCATAAAAGAACTAGTACAAGAAGTATCGAGCATGGATTGATCATCACAAGAAACCGAGTATAAAAATTCTGAATAATAATTTCTCTTGAGAGCTCATGATTGGGGCATGAATATAACATTGACTTAAGCCTCCCCCAAGCTAGAGCGATACTTTCTCCTTCACAAGGCCAAAAATTATATATATAATTCCGATCACGATGAACTAGATGCATATGATAATTTTTTTGGGTGAAATTCCAGTTTCAATCGATTCCGGTTCCAAGATCCAATATCATTGCATAGCCTATACAATGCCAATGCTTTTCCACTTCAAATATAAAGGGATAACCTTCTTCTTAGCTTCATCTCTGGATAAACCTGCAGGCTTAAATAATCCACAAATCTTATCCACATATATCAAATGCATATCAGGATGTTCAGTTCCATCTCCTGCATAAGGATTAGCTAGCAGTTGTTCTATCGTACCTGATGGAATTTAATAACTAATATTTTTAGTAGGTGCAGTAGGTTGAGGGGTAACTAATTGTGGTTATGGTTGAGGTGAAGATACCCTGAACAAACCCCTCAAAGGATGATTCTTCATAGTAACAAGTGACAATAAATTTCAGCATGTAGTAATAATTTTTCCTCACCAATTTCCTCTTACCAAGAGTGCTTCACTCCTCGAAAACGGCGCTAAGAAAGAGCCTTTATGACCCAAATTATGGGGGATCAATCATAGTCCTTTCAATAAGTAAGAGTGTCGAACCCAACGAGGAGCAGAAGGAAATGACAAGCGGTTTTCAGCAAGGTAATGTCTGCAAGCACTGAAATTGTTGGTAACAAGTTGTTTGATAGCAAGATAATTTGTAACGAGCAAGTAATAGTAATGGTAAATAAAGTGCAGCAAGGTATCCCAATCCTTTGTGGAAAAGGACATGCCAAAACGGTTTCTTATAATAAGCAAAGCGTTCTTGAGGGTACACGGGAATTTCACCATGCTACTTTCATCATGTTAGTTTTATTTGTGTTCGTTAGTTTGATAATTCGATATGTTGGTGGACCGGTGCTTAGGTGTTGTTCTTACTTGAACAAACCTCCCACTTATGATTAACCCCCTCACAAGCATCCGCAACTGTGAGAGAAGTATTAAGATAACAATCTAACCATAGCATTAACCATAGCTTATGTCACTCTAGCAACCCATCATCTAATAACTACTCCACAATGCATTCCCTTAGGCCCAAATATGGAGAAGTGCAATGTAGTCAACGTTTGTCGGATTACGGGTTCCGCAAACCCTTAAGAGGTTTGAACTCTGGGGTGCATGTGAAGATCTCACTCTCCCCAGTCTGCCGACTTGCTAATCTCATAGCCTAACACGTCGAGCTCGAAGGAAATGGGACACAACAATTTACCCAGGTTCGGGCCACCTTGCGGTGTAAAATCCTACTCCTGCTTTGTGGTGGATTTGCCTCGAGAGGCTGAGGAAGAACTAGTACAGTGGAGAACAACCTCAGGAGGCGTGTTCTTAGGCTCAAGTGAGCTAGTGGGCTGGTGAGGGTGGAATGGATCCGATCTCTCTTCGTGGTGGTGGCTAGGTCCTATTTATAGTGGCCTTGGTCCTCTCCCCGAATGGAGGCGGGAAGGGATCCCACAACGTCCAAATTTGAAGGGAGACTATCGGTGTCAAAACCGGCGGATCTCGGGTAGGGGGTCCTGAACTGTGCGTCTAGGCGGATGGTAACAGGAGACAAGGGACACGATGTTTTTACCCAGGTTTGGGCCCTCTCGACGGAGGTAAAACCCTACTCCTGCTTGATTGATATTAATGATATGGGTAGTACAAGAGTAGATCTACCACGAGATCGGAGAGGCTAAACCCTAGAAGCTAGCCTATGATATGATTGTTGTTCGTCCTACGGACTAAAACCCTCCGGTTTATATAGACACCAAAGAGGGTTAGGGTTACACAGAGTCGGTTACAATGGTAGGAGATCTACATATCCGTATTGCCAAGCTTGCCTTCCACGCCAAGGAAAGTCCCATCCGGACACGGGTCGAAGTCTTCAATCTTGTATCTCATAGTCCAGGAGTCCGGCCAATGGTCATAGTCCGGCTCTCCAGACACCCCCTAATCCGGGACTCCCTCAGTAGCCCCCGAACCAGGCTTTAATGGCGATGAGTCCGGTGCGTAGATTGTCTTCTGCATTGCAAGGCGGGTTCTTCTCCAAATCTTGTGTACCTTTTGAATAGCGTCCGGCTTCTTGTAAATATTGCGCTCCTCGGCTTCCATGCCCAATAATGGCCATTTTCCACGCGTTGAATGAATGCGAAAAGCCAGGGTATTTTTACATTTACCCCCCTAGCTGCACAACTGAGCTGCCTATAAAAGAGACGAGGATCTAGATCCGAATCACAGCATCCTCCCTTCACGAGAATTCATCAGAGCGCATCTAACAGAAATCCACTCCATCATGGACAGTTGACGCGGCTCCTCCTCTCGCCCTCCTAGCCCTCGGCCTGGAGATTGGGAGAGATGCTCCGTCCCGTACAACAAGTTAGTGATGCTCCAAACCAAGGGATTTCTTCCCCCAGCCTTCATGGTTCCGGTTCGAGCCGGACTCGCAACCTATAAGGGCGGAAAGCCAGCGGAGAGCGTCCCCAGCCCCTCCAAAGGAGAGCGGCTATGCCTTGTCTCTTATTTGATAAGAGGGCTCGGATTTCCAATTCATCTATTTCTCTGGGGGCTCCCGGAGATCTACGGCCTCCAGTTGCACAACCTTACGCCTGCCTCCATTTTGCATATTGCGGGCTTCGTGGCCCTTTGCCAGCTGTTTTTGGGCATCGAGGATCATTTTGCGCTGTGGAAGAAGCTGTTCTGCCTTGTGCCCTGTTCTCAAGAGGGGTCAATATATCAAGTGGGCGGAGCCGAACTATGGCGCATCGCCGGGACCGGATATATATCCGGAACCCCGAAGAAGGCGTCCGAAGACTGGCCTTCGGCATGTTTTTATATAGAAGATGTCCCCCTGCCGGACCCTATTCGGGTCGGCCTCCCTGAGTTTAATGACGCTCCTTTGAAGAAACGCCTAAGCTGGCGTCCATAGAGCCCTCAGAAGGAAAACGACAAGGACGCCCTTTACCTGATGAGCCGGATAAGGTTGTTAGCTCATTTCGGACTGACCATGATCGCGGTCATGTCCACATGCATTATGCGGGGGGTGCAGCCGCTCCAGTATAGAGGTCACCCCATGTGGGATTTCAACGGGGAGGATGATGCCACCCGCTGCGGTCGTAAGGGGCCGGGATCGGTCGCCGATCTGATGAAGATCTTGTCCGCATTGTACAAGGGAGAAGAGGAGGAATTTCTCCGCGCCAATCCACAGAACGGATTTTCTATGCACAATCCTCCGAGCTGGGTAAGCGGACATTTCTTTTTGCCTATCTGATCCATATTCCCATAGTCAAGTATCTCATTTTGTGATTTGGGCGCAGGAACTGCGCCAGGCCGTAAAGGACATAAACAGCCCGCCTCCACAACCCGAGGATCCGGAACGGTTCCTCTATACGACATCCCAAGAGGATCCAAACATATCGGTGGAGCTGATAGATGGGGTATTTCACCAACTGAGCATTGATAATGCCTTGGTCGCCATTACGGCCGATTACCCCAGAATACTTCCCGCCTCGCAGGTAACTGAGACCGAAGTCCCAATACTTTGAAAATGACCCATCCGTGTGTGTTTTTGATCACCGTATACCGATGGTGTTCCGCAGGGGGCGCCCTTGAGGCGGAAGGCCGAGCCCGCGGCGGCTAGCCAAGAAGGGGCAACACGGCCCAGCAGGCTAAAAAGAAGTGTGGTCCGGATCGAAACTCCAGCGCAACGGTATGGTGCGTCACCTTACTCCCTGGCTTTATTCCCGTGAGGCATACTAACGCTCGTGCCTTTTCAGGTAGAAGAGCGCTCGCCGGACTGTATCCGGAGAGGCTGCCAATCAATCCTCCGCTCTCTAGGCTCCAAAGCCAGGTCCAGAAGCGGAGGCGAACACGGGGCATGCGTCGGATGTTCCTCCGACAGAGGATGCCGACAGGTTATCTGCCACCAATTCCGAGGTGGAGAGTGCCATGAATCACAGGCATCGCCGGACAGTTCTTCGTGACGCGTGTTTCTCCCTAGAGGCATTGGATGCCTTTAATTCGGGAGATGTGCACCTCCGTGCCGCTCAAAATGGTCTAGCCAGAGCCACGGAGCAATATGTAAAAGACATACGGGTGAGAAAATTTGACAGTTATATATGCCAGTAGCCCCCGAGACTTGAAATAGTTAGAATAACTGATTTAAGGATCATTTATTGTGCAGGATCTTACAGAGAAGAATACCCAACTATCCCAGGAGCTGGGGGAGTGCAAAGCCCAACTTGAGGCCGCATTAGCCGCAGCGGGGGAAGCCAAAGAGACCCCCTCTGGTAATATATGCTTCAAAAGATAAGTAATTTCTGAAGTGTGACATGTGTATAAGTCTGAAAATAATATAGCAGATGGCACCGGGATAGATCCGGACAAGCAACAGATCATGCGCCGGTTAAAGGCCGGCAAGAATGTGCTTGCAAGGGTGAGGCAGGAGAAAAATAATCTCCAAGATGCCAACACCCAGCTGGGTGAGGAACTAAAGGATGTTCGTGCCCAGCTATCTGACTCCGTTAAGGAGAATCGGCGGCTTCGACGCGGCATTTTTAGTAAGTGCTTGAACGAACTTTGAAAAAGAGTTCGGCGAGGAAGTCTACTAACAGAGTTATGTCTGTAGGTATGCTCACAGGCCGTCCTGCAGAGGAAATGCCCGGTTCTACGGGTGACCTTCTTCCCGAGCTCTTGCAACTGCACAAACGAGTTCGGCAGTGGATGAAAGGCGTCGCCCAGGCCTTGTGGCCATCTGTCTCCCTGCCCGAAGGCCTTGGAGAGCTTGTAGAGAGGCTTCAGGGAGCGCAGCAGCGCTTCCGCTTGTGGAAGATATCAGCCTGCCATCAAGGCGCCAGGGAGGCCTGGGCCATGGTGAAGATGCGGTACACGAAGGCTGACCCAAACCACATGGCCGAGGTCGGATCTGCGGGGCCTGATGGGAAGGAATCCCTGTGAGCTTAGTGTACGGCCAAGTAGAATTGGCCGCAAAGTATTCCCAACAGGACTGTAAACTAGGCAGCCTGCTGGATGGCATTGAAGAGGAATATGCCCAGTCAAGTTGACTATGTAATTTAAGATGACATGTAAAATGCCTTCCAGCCGGATTGTAGATCGTTTGTCGTAGCGGACCTTTTCGCTTCAACCTCGAGACCCAATAGTCCGGAGTGTGTCCGAATACCCTCGCGGTTATATAAGAACCGGGGCATGCGTGGAGACCAGGCGTAGGGGTCATTAGTGCTTTATCAGACAAGTGCCCAACTAGTTATGTTATATTACATGGTTAGTAAGAAACATTTTCCAGGGAGAATAGTTCCGTTAGGGGTTCCTTTCCCTGGGAGGCATGCCCTAAAGTGCATGTCCGGGCTACGAAAAAAGCAGAAAAACATCTGGGGGAAGATAAATAAATAGGTAAGAAATCGTCTTTTAGTTCATCGACCGAATATTCCCTTCAGAACACTAGCTTTCGGCTTCACCCAGTCTGAGGTACACATCCGGCTGACCCGGCAGTAAGAATCGCAGAGGTGCTCCCTTTACCGCCTAGCCGAACAATCGGGAACGTAGGGGTAAGCACAGGAGCCAGGCAACCTAGCTTGGCCAAAACTTAAGTCATATCGATGCATATAATGGTAAATAAAAGGTACATGCAGAAGTGTGACACATGTGTTGGGCATGAAGCCCGTATAAGTAAGCTTCTGTTAAAGAAGCCCCCAGGTATAATGAGCGCGGATAGTGCGTTAAGTGTGTGCGAACAATGCACAAACAAGCTTTCAAAGGCTGTAATAGGAAAGGGGGCGAAGGAGAGAAACAGAAGACAACTAATATGTAAAATATAGACGGAGGAAGGAGATGAACTCAGAATCCGACGCTAGGTGTAGAATCTTCGGAGACGGGCTGCGTTCCATGGGTTCGACTCGAGTCGGTTATCTGATGCATCTCGCAGACGGTATGCTCCACCAGTCAGGACTTGGTCGATGATAAAGGGACCTTCCCGTTTGGGCTTGAGTTTGTCCTTTTTCTTGTCCGACAAGCATAGAACTAACTCGCTAACATTGTAAGTTTTGGCCCGTACTTCTCTGCTTTGATATCTTCGAGCTTGCTGTTGATAGAATGTGGAACGGGCTTTTGCCACGTCACACTCCTCCTCCAATGCGTCCAAACTGTCCTGCCGATCGAGCTCGGCTTCTCTTTCTTTGTACATGCGCACGCGAGGTGAGTCATGAATTATATCACAGGGCAGAACTGCCTCTGCACCGTATACCATAAAGAATGGTGTAAATCCGGTGGTGCGATTCGGAGTGGTCCGCAACCCCCAGAGTACGGAGTCGAGCTCCTCTACCCAGTGCGTGTTAGATTCCTTGAGGGACCGCACTAATATGGGTTTGATGCCGCTCATTATTAGACCATTTGCTTGCTCGACTTGACCGTTAGTTTGAGGGTGATAGACTGAAGCATAGTCGAGCTTGATGCCCATGTTTTTGCACCAGAGTTTAACCTCGTCGACCGTAAAGTTCGTGCCATTATCAGTGATGATGCTATGGGGGACGCCGTAACGGTGTATGACCCCTGATATGAAGTCTATCACCGATCCGGATTCGGCCGTCTTAACAGTTTTGGCCTCTATCCATTTAGTGAATTTATCCACCATGACCAGTAGGTATTTTTGCTTGTGGGTTCCTCCTTTAAGGGGTCCAACCATGTCAAGCCCCCAGACCGCAAAGGGCCAGGTTATGGGTATAGTTTTGAGGGCAGTGGGTGGCATGTGGCTTTGATTAGCAAAGAGCTGGTAACCAACGCATCGTTGGACTAAGTCCTGAGCATCTGTGCGGGCCGTCGGCCAATAAAATCCTGTACGGAAGGCCTTGCCTACAAGGGCCCGGGCTGCGGCATGGTGCCTGCCGAGTCCGGCATGAATTTCAGCCAGAAGATTCCGCCCTTCCTCTTCGAAGATACACCTTTGAAGGACTCCGTTTGTGCTTTTCTTGTAAAGCTCTCCCTCATGGACCTTATAGGCTTTAGATCGCCACACTATGCAGCAGGCCTCATTTTGGTCCTCGGGAAGTTCCTGCCTAGTTAGGTAGGCTAGGAATGGTTTCGTCCATGGGGCAATGACTGCCATTATTATGTGGGCTGAGGATGTTACTTCGTTGAAGAACCGCCAATTGTGTCAGAATGTTCGGTGTCGGGTAGTGCGGTTGGGTCTGGGTTATTATTTCCGGATTCCCCCTCCCATAGTACGGATGGCTTGAACAACCTCTCTAGGAAGATGTTGGGAGGGACGACATCGCGCTTTGCGCGAATGCGTGCCAATACGTCGGCTGCCTGGTTGTTATCCCGGGCTATATGGTGAAATTCGAGCCCCTCAAACCGAGCTGACATTTTTAGGACGGCGTTGCGATAAGCTGCCATTTTCGGATCCTTGGCATCGAAGTATCCATTTATTTGGGATATCGCGAGGTTCGAATCCCCGCGCACCTCTAGGCGTTGAATGCCCATGGAGACTGCCATCCGGAGGCCATGTAGAAGGGCCTCGTATTCGGTTGCATTGTTGGAGTCCGTATACATTATCTGGAGTATGTATTGAACTGTATCTCCGGTTGGGGACGTCAGAACAATGCCAGCCCCCAGACCAGCCAGCATTTTGGAACCGTCAAAGTGCATGATCCAGTTGGAATATGCGCCGTACTCTTTAGGGAGTTCGGCTTCAGTCCATTCGGCGACGAAGTCGGCCAAAACTTGCGACTTAATAGCTCACCGTGGCTTATAGGATATGTCGAATGGGAGGAGCTCAATGGCCCATTTGGTAATCCGGCCCGTCGCGTCGCGGTTGTTTATAATGTCATTAAGAGGTACTTCGGAGGCTACTGTTATCGAACACTCTTGAAAGTGTGTCGCAGCTTCCGGGATGCCATGAACACTGCGTATGCTATCTTTTGATAATGCGGGTACCGTGACTTGCATGGAGTTAGGACAGTGGACACGTAGTAAACTGGTTTTTGAAGGGGGGGACTTGTGTCCGTCCGTTTCTCGTTCGACAACGAGCACCGCGCTCACCACTTGATGAGTTGTCGCGATATATAATAGCATTGGTTCGCCTATGTTGGGCGCGGCCAGGACCGGGTTTGTTGCCAATATGGCTTTTATTTCTTTGAGTCCGACCGTGGTGGCATCCGTCCACTCGAAGTGTTCGGTGCGTCGGAGGAGGCGATAAAGGGTAATGCCTTTTCTCCTAAACGGGAGATAAAGCGGCTTAAAGCCGCCACACATCCCGTCAATTTTTGTATTTGTTTGAGGTCCTTTGGGATATCCAATTGTGATAGAGCTCGGATCTTGGCTGGGTTTGCTTCAATTCCTCTACCAGATACAATGAAGCCCAAGAGCTTTCCGGCTGGTACGCTGAAAACACATTTTTCCGGGTTAAGCTTAATGTCATATGTTGGGAGATTATCGAACGTGAGCCTCAAATCATCTACTAGAGTTTCAACATGCTTGGTTTTGACGACCACATCATCTACATATGCCTCCACTGTTTTGCCGATCTGGTTTGCCAGACATGTCTAAATCGTGCGCTGATATGTTGCGCAAGTGTTTTTGAGCCCAAAGGGCATTGTGTTGAAGCAGAATGGGCCGTATGGGGTGATGAATGCTGTTGCGGCCTGGTCGGGCTCTGCCATCTTAATTTGGTGGTAGCCGGAGTATGCGTCGAGGAAACACAATGAACCGTGTCCTGCGGTAGCATCGATAATTTGATCGATGCGGGGGAGGGGGAAGGGATCCTTTGGGCAGGCCTTGTTGAGGTCCTTAAAATCGACGCATAGGCGCCAGGATTTGTCCTTCTTTGGTACCATTACCAGGTTTGCTAGCCAGTCCAGATGTTTTATATCTCTGATGAATCCGGCCTCCAATAATTTGGCTAGCTCCTCTCCCATGGCATGTCTCTTGGGTTCGGAGAAGCGCCGAAGAGCCTGTTTGACTGGCTTGAATCCTTTTAGGATGTTTAGGCTGTGCTCGGCCAGTCGGCGTGGGATTCCTGGCAGTCTGAAGGGTGCCAGGCAAAAATGTCCAAATTTTTGCGTAGGAATTCTCGTAGTGCGGCGTTTACATCAGGGTTTAATTGTGCCCCGACGGAGGCCGTTTTTGTAGGGTCCGTTGGATGGACTTGGAATTTGACTATTTCGTCCGCTGGTTTAAAGGAGGTGGACTTGGATCTCTTATCGAGTATCACATCGTCCCTATTCACCGTGTAGCGCAGCGTAGTGAGTTCCTCGGCCGCTACGGCTTCGGCTAGTGCCTCCAGGGCCAGTGCGGCTGTCTTATTTTTGGCACGGAGTGCTATGTCCGGGTCACTAGCAAGAGTGATGATTCCGTTGGGCCCGGGCATTTTGAGCTTCATGTACCCGTAATGGGGTATAGCTTGAAAAATTGTGAATACCTCTCTCCCTAATAGAGCGTGATATCCGCTGCTGAACGGGGCAACTTCGAACGTGACCTCCTCGGACCTGTAATTATCCGGCGTGCCGAACACCACATCCAGTGTGATTTTTCCTGTAAAGGTTGTGCTGCTTCGCTCAATGCGGCTCCAGTCTATTTCCATTTTTCGGAGGGTTTCCTCGTAAATGAGGTTCAGTCCGCCGCCGCCGTCCATGAGTACCTTGGTAAGGCGAAAGCCGTCCTCTATTGGACTGAGGACCAATGCGGCTGGTGCTTGGGCTGTTCGGAATTTAGGTTCATCACTGGCATTAAAGGTAATAGCCGTGTCACTCCATGGGTTTATTGTTGCTACTTGGTATACTTCGGCAAGGCTGTGGAGCGTTCGTTTCTGCATATTGTTTGATGCGAAAGTCTCGAAGACTGTTAATACCGTACTGGTATCCTTGGGCTGGTGCTCTGGAGTTAGAAGCTCTTTGCCACTTTTGGCCACCTGCCATAGTATCCAACATGCTCTAAGGCTATGAGTTGGAGTGGCGCCCTCTGTACTATGAATTTTGCAGGGTCCATTGAGCCATCCTTCCAGTACGGTTCCATGCCCTATAGAGGGCTTTTGCTTTTTGGTATTTAGCCCAGGTGCGTGGCGATGATGCACCTTTTTATTTCGGACTGGGGTTGTATTCAGGGCCGGATTGTCCCAAAAATTGATTTCGGTTTTCCAGGCGCTTTCCATCGCACAGTACTTTCGTACTATGGACGCCAAGTCAGCGAAGCGTGTAATCTCACAACGGCTTACGGTGTTGAGGATTCCCTTGTCCATGCAATTATTGCAAAAGAATGAAATTGCATCCTCCTCACGGCAATCCTTTATCATGTTCAATACCAGGAGGAATCTAGCCTAGTAATGGTGCACTGTTTCTGCGGGCTCTTGCCGGATTTGGGATAGAGCGCTTATGTTTGGGTGGGCGGGTGGAATTAAAGTCTTCAATCTTGTATCTTCATAGTCCAGGAGTCCGGCCAATGGTCATAGTCCGGCTATCCGGACACCCCCTGATCCGGGACTCCCTCAGAGACAACAAGTACATCTTATCCTGACTAAAGTGCTCTTCGCCTGCAAAAGCTTCTGGTTGTGACGATGCGGTGGGCTCGGCGAGGACCTCCGCCCTGCCATCCTGGCGGTCTTGGTCTTGTTGCACGAGAATGTAAACCTTTGGCTGCTTCCTTGGGACTCCACGCCTGTTGCTTGCCTCCTTTGCACCGAAGAGGAACTGGTACACTGCGCCCATCTGGCCCTGATCGTCATGGCTCACATCACCGGAACCTTTGGAGGTGAGCCTTGCATAGAAATCTCCGCTCCTCGAGAGCCATCTTGAGGAAGCTGATCCCCTTGGAGGTCTTGCTATCGTCCGCCTCACTTGGCGTGGCCCCTTGCGAGAGTCTTTATTTGTTGATGTCGAAACTGGGTCGTACCAGGCCGTCGATGGAACCACGCTGTGGGCCGCAGTCAGGCAAGTCTGGGTACCCCTATATCCACAACGCCGACAGTAGCCACTGGGCCCAAGGCGCACTCGGACTTGGCTTCTAGGTGAAGCCAAGGGGCAAGTGCGGAGCACCGCGGGCCCTAACCACCTGCGGCCTTGGGCGACGCATGGTGATTGATGAGACATGGGCGTCTCCACTTCCCCATGCTGCCTCGGCAATTGCTCGGCTTGACGAGTCGATGCTACATGCAGAGAAAACATCATTGAGCGGGATCGTGGAGGCCGGCAGTTGGCCTCCCTCCGACTATAAATGATGGGAGAAAGGAGCCCACCTCACTCATCTATATCTTCGTCTTCTTGCTGCCCGTTGCTTCTCCTTCTCCACCTTGTCGTAGCATCCATGGCGCCAATTAGGAGATTCTCTGCGGCGGAGAGGGGAAAAGCCCCTCGGGAGGAGCCAGAACTGCTTCCGCCGAAGAAAAGGTTTTGCCGTCCCGGCAATGCCAGCATGGGGCAGGAGGTCACACGACCTTGGTACGAACGGCCTCCGCCCGGCTCCCCCCTTCCCTTGTACCCCCGCGCGTAGGACAACAATGCCCACCGCCAAGCAATTCGGGGCAGCAACGGGCGAGCCGAAGCTGAGCGGCCAGCAGGGCCGCGAACTCACACTGAGGGTAGCTCGTGTGTGTTTGTGGTGTGGACGGGGATGCCGCCTCACTCGTGGATCCGGTTCCCGAGGTTTTTCACCAACGAGATGTCGCCGAGGGGGCCGCTTGAGCTATGGCTGCAACACGCCAAGTGTTGTAGCCTGGCCACCGGAGCTGAGGTCGGGGTAGTGCCTCCTTGTGATATCTTCATGACCCTTGCACAGGGCGAGGTCACCCGCGCCTGCCGCGCAGAAGGGGCCCTCGCGATGCACTTAGAGTACGACGGCGCCTCTACGTTGTTCTTGAAGGTCTTTGACAAGGAGGGCCGGCGGCTAGAGTGCTGCCCTGGAGGAAGTAACCCATGGGGCGCGGTCATGAGTGCTGGGCCCGCCTCCGAACCCATCGGCGTCTCCTCCAGCAGCAGTGACGACTCCTAGGAATCCAGCGACTTTCCCGAGCCCACCGATTCTCCAAAGTCCAGCGATGATAGCTACATGCCGCCGAGCACTCGCCGCGCTCGGAGTGCAGTAGCGGCATCTGCCCGGCGTCGCCGGTGATGCCCTTTGGCCCGGTCCTCCAAAGTCTTCCTTCTTTTGTTTCCCTTCACGGAATTATGACAAGCCCCGTGGGGGTATGTAAAAACCGTGATGCTTTTATTCCAATGTTATTTTTTCTAGCACTGGGTTGAAATCACGTATCCCGCTCCGGCATGGTTCCCCCTTTCCGTTCCCAAGGTAGCTCAGCACTCTCCGCCGACGGGACCCAGTCCCCAGGCAAGCTTCAACCGTTGCTGGTACGCTCGGTCGCGATGCCATGGTCAAGGCTAGGAGGTGAGCGGCCCGAGGTCCGGTGAGAGCTCCTGAGACACGATGCTCACGAGGCCCCCCTTGGCGTGCAAGCAGTTGCCTAGAGGCCGGAAAGGAAGGCGACATTGCCCGGGCGAGACCGTGAAGGTCGTGAGATTGAGTCATGAGGTCCACGTTGACATGTAAGTGACTTATCTTTAGTGAGCTTGCGACGATTCCCTTGCGTGGTGCCCATTCATGCCTTAGTGGTGGCGCCTCTAGGTAGGGATTGCAATGTCCATTCCCTTTTCTCGCTCGTCTAGGTACTCTACATCCTCGGGTCCCAGCCCTCAAGTGAGGCTCAACCGCCACTGGTATGCCAGGCTGCAATGCCGTGGTCAAGGCCAGGGGGTGAGGGCTGGAGAGCCAGTAGAAGCTCCCTAGGCGCGAATATGAATGTACGATTTCTAGTAAAATGGTTTAAGTTGATGAATTGGCCCTCCTTGTAAAGGATTAGCAATGCTTGGCCCCCTAGCTCATTTATTTTTCATGGCTCCGCCACTGCATGCAACAGCGCAAGTTCTCGCCCCCTCTCTCTAAATATCGATATCGCACTTGTGCACTCCTTCATAGTCTCCCTCCACCTGGCCCCTCGCACCATCTTCTAGCCCCCCACCGGATTTTGCCACATGTACAATCTAGCAGACTCCATAGTTGAACTTAAGCATAATGCACAAACCTCAAAACCACAGTGGTTCTCCTTTCTTCTAGAATCTTCCGTATCATAACTGCCCAAAGTTTTTTTCTAGTTGAATTGCCACTTTTTTACTTTATGCTTTACAACACACAATTCCATGAATCATAAAATAGAATAAGGCCTTCTTTGATTCAAAGGATTCTCAAAGGAATTTTGGAGGATTCTAATCCTTAGGAATTTTTCCTATCTTGGTTGTTTGATTCGTAGGATTGTAAACCATAGGAATTTTTCCATATGATTCATTTGCACTAGATTTCATAGGAAACATCCCATCCACTCAAACCTCTTTGAAAGAATTCTGCATTTTTTCTATGCACAATTAAACACTCGTACAATCCTGTAGGATTCAAGACAACATGCCACTCTAATCCCATGTTTTTCCTATTCCCTCATTTTGGAAATCCTACGAATCAAAGAGGCCCTAGCTTTTTTATAGAAACTAATTGATTTTGAATGAGATGAACTATAAGGATTAAATGAAGGTCTACATCAGGCATATATGACACAGAGCTTACATGCTATAGTGTGGTATTTATTCATAATTTGGTTGCCAAATCTGATGCGTGCAATGCACGTGTACCTTACTAGTACTTCGAGTATGTGCAAAACACGTAAATTAGAATTCCAATGGCACGCTACACAGTGTCTCTCTTACAGTTCATGAAGCCACATGGCACATGTGGAGGTGTTGTCGCGACCTCCTTGTGCGGATTGACCACAGTGACGTGCTGCTGGTTCCAAAAGAATGTACTCATCCTCTCTGAGCCACACTGGCGGTACATGCACGAAGCGAAGATGTGCACGCACGCCACGCACGCACTCATTCCCTCGTACGCACACGCGGGTACACGGGTGGATGTAATTTTGTACCAAGATCCACCCCATGTGATAATTTGATGCGTGTAAAGTCCTTCACTTCATTGATGGTCAATTAATACAGCGCATGCAAATTGAGTGGACGTGAGGGCAGAAGAAAGACATTACTACTCCACTGCGCGCATGCGAGTAGTTAAATCATGGATTGCTAGTAGTACTTCCATTGGCCTCCTTATTTTGTGCGAATTTTTGACAGTAACATAATATTTACGCATTTGAGTAGTGTGGTCTACTTGAAATTTATGTTCCACTAAACTCATTGTGAGCCGTTTTGGGCCTCGAAACCAAAACCATCAATTAATCTTTACCTTGTTCCCATCAAATTTGAAAGTACTAGTGCTACAATTAAGTGCAAGCCCGCTCACACCTACTAGTACGTACCAAACCTGAACGTCTTCCCACTATGTAGGTATAGTACTAGTGCTAGTACATAGGTTATAAAAAGGGGAACTTCCTAACCGAAAATTACTCTACCTTTCCTCCTCATAAGTCATTCTTCTTCGTCTGTCCTTGCCATGCAGGTGTGCAGAGATCTAGGTCGAGAATTAATCATAATAAGGGAGCGACAACCAAGGCTGCGGAAAAAAAGAGAGGGCTCGCCGCCACGCAGAGACTGTCGGTGTCAAAACCGGTGGATCTCGGGTAGGGTGTCCCGAACTGTGCGTCTAAGGCTAATGGTAACAGGGGGCAGGGGACACGATGTTTTACCCAGGTTCGGGCCTTCTCGATGGAGGTAATACCCTACTTCCTGCTTGATTGATCTTGATGATATGAGTATTACAAGAGTTGATCTACCACGAGATCGTAGAGGCTAAACCCTAGGAGCTAGCCTATGATTCTGATTGCTCTTGTCCTACAGACTAAACCCTCCGGTTTATATAGACACCAGAGGAGGCTAGGGTTACACAGAGTCGGTTACAAAGAAGGAGATCTAACATCCGAATCGCCAAGCTTGTCTTCCATGCAAAGGAGAGTCCCATCCGGACACGGGATGAAGTCTTGAGTCTTGTATCTTCATAGTCCAACAGTCCGGTCAAAGTATATAATCCGGCTGTCTAGATACCACCTAATCTAGGACTCCCTTAGTATCCCCTGAACCAGGCTTCAATGACGATGAGTCTGGCGCACATATTGTCTTCGGCATTGCAAGGCGGGTTCCATCTCCGAATACTCCAAGGTAGATTAAGGATCGTGTCTGGCTCTGTAAGATAATTTCCACACACCACTGTGGAGGGCATAACACTTTACAAATCTAATATGCTAACAATTTTTCATGGTGTGCCCTTACGCTGTGGCCTGGTTCAATATGAACCGGTTTTTCTCGGCCTGCCACGACACACACTACAAGGTGGTTTTATTGGCACACCTCGTTGAAGCAGAGATCATGTCCCCCTTATCACGGGATTCCCATCAATATGGGTGCGGCCAACCCCACTATGCATGTTGGTATAACTCCGTGTTTCTAGGCAAGTCCCAAACGGTTACGCCGAGGACGCTTGATATTCACCCCCTTTATAGAGGGGCCGAGGCCTATCCCTCTCTCTTACCACGCTTGCGCCTTTCCGCATCTCGAGTTCCAACACCCGAAGCTCAAGCCTAGGTACTTCAGATCTTCAATCATGTCCGGATCCAACCTTCAAGGCCGGTGGATGGCCTCCTCCGTCACAGAGGAGGACATTGCGAAGCTTAGGGAGGCCAGATATCTGACCGCCGACATCAAGCACAGGCTTCCTGCACCAGGGCAGGTCATCCCTACTCCCGAGCCCAACGAGAATGTCGTATTTGTTTCTCACTTCCTTCGTGGCTTAGGCTTCACCCTCGATCCCTTCGTGAGAGGGCTCATGTTCTATTATGAGCTAGATTTTCATGATCTAGCTCCAGCCTCCATCCTTCACATCTCGTCATTTATCGTCGTGTGCGAAGCCTTCCTCCATATCACCCCACACTTTGGCTTATGGCTCAAGACCTTCAATGTAAAGCCGAAGGCGATCGAGGGGCGACACGCAGAGTGCGGAGGCGCTGCAATAAGCAGAAATGCAGATTCCCCATGGCCAGAGGGCTTCTTCCCGAAGGTGTCCGACCTATGGCAGCGGAGGTGGTTCTACGTCATGGCTCCCAGAGGCACAAAGTGGGCGGCTGCCCCCGACTTCCACTCGGGCCCTCCGCCTCAACTGGCATCGTGTGCCAACGTGGGACTGGACTGGGGGCCTACTAATTACGTACCGACATTGCAGAGCCGCATTCGGGAGCTTCTTGAGAGGGACATCAGCCTCGTCAGCATAATTCAAGTAATGCTAGTCCCACGGATCTTGCGTGAAAACGTCGGCCTCTCCGGATGTGGGACTTCAACCCAGAAGGTCCGCAAACTATTCAGCACTTCTTCGGTCTGACGCTCGAAGGGATGTATAGGTTATTCTTCGAACCACAAGTAAATTGTCCAGACACCACCGAGGATGTGGGCCTGACCTGCAACCGCCCAGACACCCAAGTAACTAACCCTGAAACCGAACACTTCGTTTATATTTATCACAACATTATTCTGAAAACCATGCACGGCCAGGATTGGCTCAGCAAGGCGGAGATAATCAGGTGTTTGGCACCACTTCCCGAAGGCTCGCCTAGTCCTTTAATAGCCAGGATGCTTAGACGTGTGCTAAGTCAAGTGCCCTCTGGGAAAGATGAAGGTAAGAATAGAGAAGCAGAGCTTCACAGATTGCACATCCAAATCAGGGGAATTACTACCTTCACGAAGGAGGATAGTCAGGGAGGGGAATCTAAGGTATCCTCCCTCTACGGGAAGAAGAGGGCCGCCTCCGAAGACTTGGAAACAGAGGTTCCTAGACAAGGGAAGAAAACTTCACCAGGGGGCCCTGCCCCGGAGGGCGTCCTCACTGCGTCATGCCCGCAAATGGGCCAGCCCTCCACCGAGCTATAAGTTAATAATAGATACCAAGCTACTGCTTCCTCCTCCGAGAACAATAACCAGGAACCATCCTTTGCAGTCCGGCTAGTAGCTCTTCTCGACAGAGTTCTTCTTCGGGGGATCTTCTTCCATAGATGATGGAGAGTGAAACCCCACCTGCCTCTCCGCCCCACCGGGAGGGCGACCCCGAGGTGTCGTCAAGGAGGAGTCCAGATTCGGCGAAGCTAGAAGCTAACACTTCGGTCGCCCTGAGCCCGGAGCGTTCGGCTCCCACGGGGGGCAATAAGAAGGGTCCAGTACAGTCTGGTGACCGACCGGACATGCTGTCGGGCCTTCTGGAGCAAGTTGCTCTCTTGGAGGATCACCGTGCGTTAATGGGCACGGTGTTTGAGAAGGTTTCATCCGCCACAAACGGGTTGAATGAAGGTTTTACGAGCCTGCTCAAAGGCTTTGAGGTACATAATGAAATATGTAATTTTTGGTAGTACCGCACGCGCTAGGTGTGCTCCGTATAGATAGTAGCCCCTGAGACTCTGGTTGCCAGCCCTAGGCGGCAAACAGAGGATCACACTCTCAAGTAATGATTGCACGCAGGTGGCAAAGGGTCCGGCGGGAGAACGGACCGCTAATTTCGCCGAACTGAGGCGACAAATTGATGTGGTGGACGCCGACATCACGCTTGTAAACGAGCGGCTTGACGAGTCACAGAGTATGTGTTCTTTTTTCCTCATTTGTTATAGGAAATATTAAGAGGAGCATAATGTTAATGTGATGTGCTTTGGCTGTAGGTGGAGCTGTTGCCGTGGAGGCCCTGAGGGCGGAACTTGCCCTAGCCAAGGAACAAGCCCGGGCTAGCAATGCGGCTGCCCTAAAGGCGGCCGAAGATTTGAGAGCCGAACAGGCTGCTCATCACCAAAGCGAAGATAAAATAGCCGAGATGGGTGTGGAGCTGAGAGACGCCGCTGGCCAGTATGAGCTCCTTGAAAAGGAGAATTAGGCGAAATCGGCTGACCTGAAGAAGGTCCTTGATGCGGCCAAGGAGACGCGCTCCAAAGTTAGGGATGCGCGGGAGGAGCTTTAATAGGCCGGAGAAATCACGGCTGGAAACCCCTATTTGTTGCGGATGAAGTTCTTAGATCCAAAGTACGCTCCTCTAGATCGGCTCTGGAGCGCTGCATACGCGTATGCGGATCTGGCAAAAAGTACGGCTGATGCGACCAAGTTTTTCAAGGATCAAAAAGATAGTGAAGTAGAAAGGCTATTCTGGTTGCAATTTAGTGCTCCAACGCGCCCGTTGCCATTGAGTGAAAGGATGGACGCTGTGGCCGACCTCCATAGTGAAAGTTCAACTATCCCTAGGTGGTTTTGGTAATTCATAACAACATATAGCTCATTAAGCTAATGCTATTCCAAGACTATTATTTCAGGAAAGATCAATGAATGGCATGGCATGGATGATGAAAGTGGATCCCTCAAAATACTAAGGACAAAGGATTGGCTCAAGCTCAAAAGCTCAAGACTCTTCATTTTACATTTTAGTGATCCAAGATCACATTGAGTCTATAGGAAAACCCAATACTATCAAGAAGGGATGAGGTGTTGCTTAATGAGCCTCTTGCTTCATGTGCTTAGTGATATGCTCCAAAACCCTCAACTACTTTCCCACATCCACAAATGACCTAAACCTAAAGCCAAAATTGGTCACACCGATTCTTTCTATCCGGCGCCACCGATTCCAAAAGTCATAGCCACTGCCACAAACCCTAAGCAAATCGGTCTTACCGATAGGGATCTCGGTCTCACCGAGATGGGGTTGCAATCTCTCTGTTTCCCTTTGTAACGTTTCGGTCTAACTGAAGTGAGCGAGTGGTCCCACCGAGATTGCAATGTAAACTCTCTGTTTCCTTTTTGTAACATTTCGATCTCACCGAAAAGAGCAAATCGGTCCCACCGAGTTTACCTGACCAACTCTCTGGAAAGCTTATTACCAAATCGATCTCACCAAGTTTGTGTAATCAGTCTTACCGAGATTATGTTATGCCCTAACCCTAACCGAATCAATCTCACCGAGATGCATGTCAGTCCCACCGAAAATCACTAACGGTCACTAGGTTTACTAAATCGGTCCGACCGAGTTTAACAATTCGGTCCCACCGAGTTTGGTAAATTGTGTGTAACGGTTAGATTTTGTGTGGAGGCTATATATACCCCTCCACCTCCTCTTCATTCGTGGAGAGAGCCATCAGACTAAACCTACACTTCCAACTTACCATTTCTGAGAGAGAACCACCTACTCATGTGTTGAGGCCAAGATATTCCATTCCTACCATATGAATCTTGATCTCTAGCCTTCCCCAAGTTGCTTTCCACTCAAACCCTCTTTCCACCAGATCCAAATCCTATGAGAGAGAGTTGAGTGTTGGGGAGACTATCATTTGAAGCACAAGAGCAAGGAGTTCATCATCAATGCACCATTTGTTACTTCTTGGAGAGTGGTGTCTCCTAGATTGGCTAGGTGTCACTTGGGAGCCTCCGACAAGATTTTGGAGTTGAACCAAGGAGTTTGTAAGGGCAAGGAGATCGCCTACTTCGTGAAGATCTACCGCTAGTGAGGCAAGTCCTTCATGGGAGATGGCCATGGTGGGATAGACAAGGTTGCTACTTCGTGGAACCTTCGTGGATGGAGCCCTCCGTGGACTCGCGCAACCGTTACCCTTCGTGGGTTGAAGTCTCCATCAACGTGGATGTACGATAGCACCACCTATCGGAACCACGCCAAAAACATCCGTGTCTCCAATTGCGTTTGAATCCTCCAAACCCTTCCCTTTACTTTCTTGCAAGTTGCATGCTTTAATTTCCGCTGCCTATACACTCTTTGCATGCTTGCTTGAATTGTGTGATGATTGCTTGACTTGTCCTAAAATAGCTAAAATCTGCCAAACTCTAAAATTGGGAAAAGGTTAAGTTTTTAATTGGTCAAGTAGCCAATCACCCCCCCTCTAGACATACTTCAAGGTCCTACAAGTGGTATCAGAGCCTTGGTCTCCATTTGCTTTGATTTCCATAGCTTTTGATGGTCATAGCCTTGGTTTCACAACCTAGAAGAGTATGGTGTCTAGCGAGGGAAATTATCACCGTAGAGGTCCTTACTTTGATGGTACTAATTTTGCTAGTTGGAAGCATAAGATGAAAATGCATATTCTTGGACATAACCCCGCCGTTTGGGCAATTATTTGTATTGGCTTGCAAGGTGAATTCTTCAATGGGAGAGAACCAAACTGTGAAGCGAATGCAGAAGAATTGAAGATGCTGCAATACAACGCTCAAGCTTGTGATATCATCTTCAACGGGTTGTGCCCCGAAGAGTTAAACAAAATCAGCCGTCTTGAGAATGCAAAGGAAATTTGGGATACTTTGATTGATATGCATGAAGGTACTGAGTCCGTCAAGGAATCCAAGTTGGATGTGCTCCAAAGTCAGCTTGACAAGTTCAAAATGAAGGATGGTGAAGCTGTCGCTGAAATGTACTCTAGGCTTGCACTTATCACAAATGAGATTGTCGGCTTAAGGAGTGAAGATATGACCGACAAATTCATCATCAAGAAGATCCTAAGAGAATTGGATGGAAAGTATGATACTGTGTGCACAATGATCCAAATGATGCCAAACTACAAAAATCTCAAGCCAACAGAAGTCATTGGAAGGATTGTTGCTCATGAGATGTCACTCAGGGATAAGGAGGAACTTCACAACAAGTCAAGTGGTGCTTACAAAGCCTCAAGTAAAGCCCCCACATCATCAAGTGAGAAACAAACCCTCAATGAAGAATTGAGCCTAATGGTGAAGAACTTCAACAAATTCTACAAGAGTAGAAGCAAAGAAAGAAGCTCCAAGTCAAGGTCTTATCATGACAAGAGATCTTCTAGTTGAGAGCGCAATTGCTACAATTGTGGGAAGCCTGGACACTACTCCAATGAGTGTACGACACCCTACAAAAGAAGAGAAGATTCTCCAAAAAGAAGAAGCAAAAGAGAAGAATCACCACCAAGAGAGAGGAGGAGTAGAGATGATCGTTATGAACGAAGACCCTCACGGAGAAGCAAGGATTCGGAAAGGAAGGACAAGTCATCAAGGAGCTACACAAAACGAAGACATCAAGCTCATGTTGGTGAATGGGTTTCCGGCTCCGACTCCGACAATCACTCCGAGAGAAGCTATCACTCCGACTCCGAACATACTCAAGATGAAGGTGTTGCCGGTCTAGCACTTGTGTCAACCAACTCCTACGACATATTTGATTCACCAAATGAAGGAATTGGAAGATGCTTCATGGCCAAAGGTCCAAAGGTAACACATCCTGAGTATGTTGATTTCAATAGTGATGAAGATGACTTGCTTGTGGATGATGATTTACTTGTTGACAACTCTAGTGATGAATGCTGTGATGAAACGTCAATTAATCATGCTAATCAAACGAATGACAATGATAAGGAGAAAATTGAGCTTCTAACTAAAGAACTAAACACTCTTAAATTGGCTCATGAAACTATCTTCGAAGATCATCGAGAACTTTTAAGGGCTCATGAGAAGTTACGCTTTGAAAAGCTCAATCTTGAGCAAGAGCATGAGTTCTTAAAGGCAATCAATGATGATATCCGCAAGAAAAGTTCTTCTTACATTGCCAAGCGTTTACTCTTATCTACTTACATGCCTCAAGTCAAGTCTAGTAACAAGTACAAGAAAGATACTTCCTCTAGTAGTAACAATAATAATGTTAAATCCAATGTTGTTGCTTCTAGTAGTTCTCTTGTTTCCACTAATGATTCTCTTAGACAAGTTACACTTGAGCAAGAAAATAGTTTATTGAAGGGAATTATAGAGAAAGGTGTTTACAAGAGCCTTGCCGGGAGTAAGAAATTCGAGGAAATTGTACGCAAGCAAGGAAGGCACCGGAAGAATCAGTGTTGGTTTTGAATGAAAGTTCAACGCCAATGGAGTTGAGTGGGAAGAAGATCAATACCCCAAGACAAAGTTTGTTCCTCAACAACAGAAGTATGATCCTACTTCCTTCAAGGGGACACAAGCTCAAGATGATCTTCCACCACAAGACCACAAGAACAAAGGCAAGGACAAGCTTCATGAAGAGATTGATGCATTTGAAGAAGCACCTAAAGCCTCGTTCAAGTGGGTTCCCAAGACTACGTCAAGTTCTACTTCATCAAGTACAACTACAACTCCAACTCCAAGGATTCCCATCAAGATGATGTGGATCCCGAAGAACAAGAACTAGAGAGTTCTTGAGGGTGACTCCGCCAACATTCTTCACTCATATCATTTTGGCAAGAACAAGTGCAATCAACTTCCACATCTTGCACTAGTTCAAGGAGTCACAAACCCTCTTGTTAGTAAGGCAAGGGACAAGGTAACCTAATGTTTTCATGGACATCATCTTGTGTGTGCATCACTCTATGTCTATGGATATTCTTGTTTGGTCCTTGTGGGACTAACCCATGTAGGCAAGTTGGAAGTGCAACTCACTCCAAAGGATTGCTCCAAATGATCTACATCAACATTGAGCATCTACATCTTCAACACCTACATGAAGTCATCATCGACAAAACCCAAGGTTAGTTCATCCCTCTAAGGGGGGATCTCACATCTAGGGGGAGCTTAACTCAAAAGAATTGAGTCAAAGCAACTCTAATGGTGTGAACACATTAATGCATTATGTAAAAGTAGTAACCCCACTTGAGCTTAAACGATGAGTATGACCTATGATCAAATGTTCTCATTTGACTCCTAAGTCAATATACTCATATATAGATGACCTAGTCATCGCCAATTGTTTGATAGATGCTAGAATTGGTTGTGCATGCTTTGCCACATATTTCATTTGCCATTTTATTGTGTGAGCATGTTGGTGCATATTTTACTCACTCAAGGACATCCACTTGTTGTTTTGATTGTTTGGTTCTTTCTTCTTTTGGCCAAGTGGATGGACAAGAATGCCTAAGAACCCTCTCTAGCTATCTATGCTTTTCTCGTCTCAAACTCTATTCATGCTACATCACAAAATTTGATCAAGTCAGATTCGAACCACTCTGTGTGAGGAGCACTCGGAGTACCCGATTCGTCATAGGCTTAAACTTCCAAAACCTCTTTGTGATTCTCGGTCTGACCGATTCCTCCATTTCGGTCCTACCGAGATTATTAAGTTGATCTGAGTTTTCCATCTCGGTGCAACCAATTTGAACTTTTCGGTCACACCGAGCTGCTATAACTGAACACAGTTATGCATCTCGGTGCCACCAAGTTGTTCCACTCGGTCACACCGATAGGGTCGGGCTATATATAGACACGGGCAAAATTTTGGAAATTTCTCTGAAACCCTTCGCCCGCGCAACAGCTCGCTCTGCCATCATGGTCTCCGGATCGTCTCCTCGTCGCCAGCACCCTCCTGTCGCTGGTCTCCGCCGCCATCAACGGATTTCGTCCCCGCCATTGCCACCGTAGCAAGCCCACCGCCAAGTTAGGGTATGGACTTAATCTTTGTGTTATCCACGTCTGATTCCTAGCACATTGTCTTCATATTGATTCTTGCCACGATTGGAACTCTTCTATCCAGCCAAAGTAGTTCATAGATTAGATGTGATTCAAATTTTTAGGGTTAGGTTTCCGCCGAAACCATCTCGGACCCACCGAGTTGAAAAACTTGGTCTCACTGATTTGGCTTATGCAATTGCACTAGTGACTCTCGGTCTGACCGAGAATTACTAATCGGTGCAATCGATTTGAGGATTCTGTAAAACCCTAGCAGTCTCGGTACCACCGAACTGAAACTCGATCCAACCGAGATCATCAGTTTAGGTTCCAAAACTGCTTCGGTATCACCGAGTTTGAAAATCGATGGATCCGAAATGCTTTCTGTGGAAAACTAAAACTGAACTTTTGAGTCATTCTTATGCAAAAACCTCTGCATTTTGTGATGCTCATCTTTTCTGTCTCATCAATAACTCTTCACAGGGTCAGCAGTCAGCTTTTGCAGTATGTCTGATCAAAGTGACAGCCAGAACAGGGCAGAAGAGCAGATGGACTTGAGTGAGGGCACTAGTCCCTCCAGTACTTCAGATGAAGGGAGTAGAAGTACTCCTAGCAATTTGCCTAAGGCTGCAATTAGGCAAAGGAGGAAAAGAACTTCAGATTCAGAGGATGAAGATTACAAAGCTGAGGAAGATGAGGCTACTTCCAAGAAAGTGGTGCTCAACAAGGAATATGGCTCAGCAAAGGATATAAAGCCAGGCATGAAGATTAAAAGGCCTGCAAGAAGGCAACCTATGCCCAAGGCCAGAGCATCAACTCAACTGCCTGAAAATCCTGATCCCAAAGAGCCAGCTGAAGAAACAAAAAAGAGGAAGGAAAGGGTCAAGAAGACCATGGCTAGAGTTGTTGGGCAACCTTCCATGATGGAAGAGGAAGATCTTGCTCCACCAGCACCAAAGGCACCAAAGCTTATGGGTGATGCTATCAAATCTGGGGCTGCAACATCTAAGCCCAAGGAAGCACCCAAAGCTGCCCCCAAGGCCAAGTCTGCACCAAAGAGGAATACTAGGAGTATTCCAGCTGCTGAGAAGAACAAGGCCCCAGTGCCTCAGGTTGTAGAGGAGGAAGATGAAGAAGGACAGGTTCTAAGGAAGCTCAAGCCAAAGATACCAGATCACAATGATGCCCATCCTGTGGCTGAGGACATGAGAATCAGGAAGGATTCAGGGCTGAGACTGTGGAGGATGGCAGATCCATATGCCACAAGGAGAAGAACTGATGTTGACTACATGTTCCATACAAAGGAATAGCAAGACTTCTATGAGACAATCTCATTGGACAAGAAGCCCATAGTCTGTGACATGAGGTGGGTTGACTGGAAATTCATCAAGGAAAATAAACAGCACTATCCTGGAGTGCAAGACAGCTTTGTTGCTTGTGGAGTTGTAGATTTTGTTGGGCAAAAGCTCACAAATTGGAATGATGAACTTATCATGCAATTCTACTCCACAACACATTTTTACCCAGATGGAAGAATTGTTTGGATGTCTAAAGGTACAAGGTACCAATCCACTATAGAAGAATGGGCAAAACTGATAAATGCCCCAAAGGAAAATGATGATGATCTGGATGTATATGCCAAGAAGAAAATGGGACACAATACCATGGCACACATGTACAAGGAGATCCCAGACAAAGCCCTAGAGACTTTCACTTTTGGATCAGTCCATTTTCTGTTGTCAGGGCTGCCTACCATAAATTGGATTCTGAGGCACACTTTGTTGCCCAAGTCTGGTGACCATAACATGATTAGAGGGCATGCCATCAATATGTTGCATTTATTTGATGTGCCACAGAAATTCAAAGTCATGAGCCTTATAGTTGAAACAATCAAGAGGACTGCAGCAGATCAGAAGAGGAGCTGTGGATATGCACCTCAGATTCAAGAATTGATAAACTCAAAGATGGGCACAGGAAAATATCTATTGGATAGGGAACACTTTCCACTTTATCCAGACTTTGAGGATAATGAGGTTGTCATGAATGAGGATGATCCATCATCAATTCAAGCTCAGGAGAAGAAGGAGAAGGCAAAGAGGGAGAAGGCTGCCAAGATGCCAACTCAAGAGGAGGCATCTGAATATTTTTTGAAAACCAAACAGGAGCAGCTTGGTTACTTGATAGCATCATCTCTGAGGATTGAGAAGGGGTTGGCCACCCTAACTCAAAACCAGGAGAGCCTGGAAAGAATCATGGAACAAAAATTCTATGATCTAGATGTCAAGGTAACTGAGATTCAGTCAGTTGTGGAGCAGCTGCAGGATGACATGCAGGAGAGGAAGGGCAAGACTACCACCAATGTGTTTGCCAGAGTGCCCAGAGCCCAGAGGTCAGTTGCAGTGCCAGTGACAGATACTAGAGCAACAACTTCAGCACCGGCTACTGCCCCTTCAGCTCCAGTGCAACCAGCTTCAACATCAACTCCAGCACCCTCTACATCAACTGAAGCCTTCGTCCTAGGAGTTATCAGGACACCACCACCAGAAGATCAAGCCTGAGAGTCGATCTAGCACTATGCATTTTCTATGAACTTTTTGGTAACTTGTTGCCAAAGGGGGAGAAAAATGTATAGATCATAGGCTTCGAGAGAGAGAGTGTTGCTTTTGTTCTCTCTTGCTTTATTTGGTGTATTTTCAATCTTTGTTTGCTTTTGGTTGAGATACTATGCTTGTGAGACATTGATGATCATGTGTTTGATGATAAGCTATAGTTATGCATGTTTGATGATATTATCCTATCTATCTTATGTGATCACTCACTATGCTTGGTGATGAGTGCATGTATTCATTGTTTATTATTTTGAGCGCTCCACCAAGATGTATGTGACATGGAAGAGTAACCCATGAGCCTAATTCATTGTGCATTTGCAGTCCAAAGCAAATATAAAACTATGCACAAATTTAGGGGGAGCTCTTGCTTATCACATACTTCTCAAAGCGACGATGTTATTTAAATTTTATTATCATTTGTTGAAGCTTTGATCTATATGTTGTCATCAATTACCAAAAAGGGGGAGATTGAAAGTGCAACTATCCCTAGGTGGTTTTGGTAATTCATAACAACATATAGCTCATTGAGCTAATGCTATTCCAAGACTATTATTTCAGGAAAGATCAATGAATGGCATGGCATGGATGATGAAAGTGGATCCCTCAAAATACTAAGGACAAAGGATTGGCTCAAGCTCAAAAGCTCAAGACTCTTCATTTTACATTTTAGTGATCCAAGATCAAATTGAGTCTATAGGAAAAGCCAGTACTATCAAGAAGGGATGAGGTGTTGCTTAATGAGCCTCTTGCTTCATGTGCTTAGTGATATGCTCCAAAACCCTCAACTACTTTCCCACATCCACATATGACCTAAACCTAAAGTAGAAATCGGTCACACCAATTCTTTCTATCCGGCGCCACCGATTCCAAAAGTCATAGCCACTGCCACAAACCCTAAGCAAATCGGTCTTACCGATAGGGATCTCGGTCTCACCGAGATGGGGTTGCAATCTCTCTGTTTCCCTTTGTAACGTTTCGGTCTAACCGAAGTGAGCGATCGGTCCCACCGAGATTGCAATGTAAACTCTCGGTTTCCTTTTTCTAACATTTCGGTCTCACCGAAAAGAGCAAATCGGTCCCACCGAGTTTACCTGACCAACTCTCTGGCAAGCTTATTACCAAATCGGTCTCACCGAGTTTGTGTAATCGGTCTTACTGAGATTATGTTATGCCCTAACCTTAACCGAATCGGTCTCACCGAGATGCATGTCAGTCCCACCGAAAATCACTAACGGTCACTAGGTTTACTAAATCGGTCCGACCGAGTTTAACGATTCGGTATCACTGAGTTTGGTAAATTGTGTGTAATGGTTAGATTTTGTGTGGAGGCTATATATACCCCTCCACCTCCTCTTCATTCGTGGAGAGAGCCATCAGACTAAACCTACACTTCCAACTTACCATTTCTGAGAGAGAACTACCTACTCATGTGTTGAGGCCAAGATATTCCATACCTACCATATGAATCTTGATCTCTAGCCTTCCTCGAGTTGCTTTCCACTCAAACCCTCTTTCCACCAGATCCAAATCCTATGAGAGAGAGTTGAGTGTTGGGGAGACTATCATTTGAAGCACAAGAGCAAGGAGTTCATCATCAATGCACCATTTGTTACTTCTTGGAGAGTGGTGTCTCCTAGATTGGCTAGGTGTCACTTGCGAGCCTCCGACAAGATTGTGGAGTTGAACCAAGGAGTTTGTAAGGGCAAGGAGATCGCCTACTTCGTGAAGATCTACCGCTAGTGAGGCAAGTCCTTCGTGAGCGACGGCCATGGTGGGATAGACAAGGTTGCTACTTCGTGGACCCTTCGTGGGTGGAGCCCTCCGTGGACTCGCGCAGCCGTTACCCTTCGTGGGTTGAAGTCTCCATCAACGTGGATGTATGATAGCACCACCTATCGGAACCACACCAAAAACATCCGTGTCTCCAATTGCGTTTGAATCCTCCAAACCCTTCCCTTTACTTTCTTGCAAGTTGCATGCTTTAATTTCCGCTGCCTATACACTCTTTGCATGCTTGCTTGAATTGTGTGATGATTGCTTGACTTGTCCTAAAATAGCTAAAATCTACCAAACTCTAAAATTGGGAAAAGGTTAAGTTTTTTAATTGGTCAAGTAGTCTAATCACCCCCCCCCCTCTAGACATACTTCAAGGTCCTACACATAGGTTGTCCGGTCTTGTAATGAGGTCTGTAATAGACCATCTATGGCCGAAGGGACCGAGGCCAGACAGTTATTTTGGTTTGGTGCAACAATTCCTTGGCGCCGTATCATGACTCGATGCCATGAAGAGGTCGGAGTGCATAGAGGGTGCGCGGATGGCTCTTGCCCGTGGTGAAACATATTGGGCGGATATGGAGGCCACCATCATTGCAACCCAGAATCCGGCAGGAAGCCAGGATCCAACCGAGCACTATTTTGAGCAGGTAATAGAAGGTGCCCGTTTAGTAGAGGCTCAGTGCTCGAAGAGTGTCATGTTCGAGTGACAAGTCACTCAATTGTAAATACAATTCTACTTTGATTATAGAGGCTATGTTTATACTTTTGCCCGAAAGTGTTATTGTGCCTCCTGTGTAGCCGTTTGATGTATATATAATCTGAAAGTTAGCAGTCGTTGGCTTCAGCCCCCACGCATACCATGCGGGGGTGTTCGCAAAAATGTGCTTAATCACACTTGATCCAACGTCTTGGTCTATTAAGGAGGTGATCGCACGTTGAACTAGGCAACCAGACTATATAGCTTTAACACTTTCACTTAGCTATAGGAGTTTGACGGTGGGGCTACTATGTAGCCCCTGTTACCTTTGCGTGTATCCGGATACGGGCGCATATTTACATGACCGGGAAACAGACCTTCGTTAATGCGGAGGAATCCCAAAGATTCCGATGAGTCCTCGAGTGGTTGACCAGTCTCTCACTATATCATGACAGTCAGTTTTCGGCTTTCTCTATTGAGTGCTCATCCGGAATAACCGGGACACAATCGCAGTAGTTCTCCTTTGGCCACCTTAGCCGATAGAAGCGGAACGTAAGGCAACAAACCCAGGAGCTGGGCAAACCCAACATTTGACCACAGACATGATTCGGAGCTAATGCATATAAGGCCAAACTCGCGACGCCGAACACTCCCGAAGGTATTCGAACTTTCTAACATATACTGGGCTAAGTAGGGCCTTTGATTATGAACCCTATATGTCCAGGTACGTGCGTTAGTCTATCATGGCGAAATGCCAATAACGCCAGTATCCCCTGTGGGTGTATTGAGTACCCATGGAATGTCAAGCAACAAGAGACAATAAAGAAGGTTTACACAGGGGCTTAATCTAAAGAGAAACCTTTGAGCGGAGCCCTGCTGCATGTCTGCGCCTTTGTCTCTGTTGTTCCATGACCTGGGAGGGTGTCGCACGAATGGTGTCTGTAAAAAAGGAAAACTCATGTAAAAGAGTATGGCTTTAGTGTGCGAAGAGTTGGTTATTATCAATAGATAGTAGAAGTGTAAGACATTGGCATGTTAATAAGGTCAAGCCAAATGGGAGTATTTATTGCATGTTTGCATCCCTTGATGTCCTTTATGGGGGTACATGTATAGCACCCAGCTCAGGTTTAGCTGGGCTGTTACCGACGGTGGTGCGCTGGACTCGTCTAACCGTGTTTGTGGTCTTAACGACCGATCATGCATTCTGAAAGGAGAGTCCGCTTAGTGTCCGGCTTCTAGAGCCGCCACATACTCTTCCGCGCGTAAGGAACGCTCTATGTTTCCGCTAATGGTGATGACGCCACGTGGACCGGGCATCTTGAGTTTAAGGTAGGCGTAGTGCGGTACTGCGTTGAAGCGAGCGAAGGACGTTCATCCGAGCAATGCATGATAACCGCTTCGGAGGGGAGCGATGGCGAAGAGTAATTCTTCGCTTCTAAAGTTATCGGGAGAACCGAATGTCACCTCTAATACGAGGGGGCCCTGTCGGTGTCAAAACCGGCGGATCTCGGGTAGGGGGTCCCAAACTGTGCCTCTAAGGCTAATGGTAACATGAGGCAGGGGACACGATGTTTTACCCAGGTTCGGGCCCTCTCGATGGAGGTAATACCCTACTTCCTGCTTGATTGATCTTGATGATATGAGTATTACAAGAGTAGATCTACCACGAGATCATAAAGGCTAAACCCTAGAAGCTAGCCATGATTCTGATTGTTGTTGTCCTACAGTCTAAACCCTCCGGTTTATATAGACACCGGAGGAGGCTAGGGTTACACAGAGTCGGTTACAAAGAAGGAGATCTAACATCCAGATCACAAAGCTTGTCTTCCACACAAAGGAGAGTCCCATCCGGACACGGGACGAAGTCTCGAGTCTTGTATCTTCATAGTCCAACAGTCCGGCCAGAGTATATAGTCCGGCTGTTCGGATACGCCCTAATCCAGGACTCCCTCAGTAGCCCCTGAACCAGGCTTCAATGACGATGAGTTCGGCGCATAGATTGTCTTCAGCATTGCAAGGCGGGTTCTTCTTCAAATCCAGTGCACCAGTTGTAGCGAACAGTGTCCGGCCTCCCATCAATGTAGCATTCCTCGGCTTTTGTGCCTTAATAATGGCCATCTCCACGTGTCGGGCGAATACGTGGAGCCGGTGCATTTTTACATTTGCCACCCCAACCCTGCAGGCCAACCGTCTATTTGAAGAGATGGGGATCCTCAGATCTGAATCTCACCTTCTTCCCTCAAGCAAACATTCAACAGAGCGCGTCTGGAAAAACCATTCCATCATGGCCGGTTGCCGCAACTCCTCCTCTCTCTCCCTTAGCTCCAAGCAAGGCGATTGGGAAAAATGTTCTGTCCCCCACAGCCACTTAGTAGAGTTTCAGACCCAAGGGTTTCTTCCACCGGCATACATGGTCCCCGTCTGAGCTGGAGTAGCCACCTACAATGGCGGGGCGCAAGCGGAGAGATCTCCTAACCCATCTCAGGGGGAGCGAGTATGCCTCATCCCATATTTGCTAAGAGGCGTCGGGTTTCCAATCCACCCATTCCTTCGTGGGCTCCTAGAGTTCTATGGCCTCCAGTTGCACAACTTTACCCCCGCCTCCGTGCTACACATCGCAGGATACGTCGCCATTTGTGAATTATTCCTGGGCTGTGAGTCTCACTTAGAGTTATGGAAGAAGTTATTCTGCCTCGTCCCACGCAATCAGGGGGAATCTATATATCAAGTGGGCGGAGCCGAAATATGGCACGTCGCCCAGACCGGATACATGTCCGGCACTCCAAAGAAGGCATCCGAAGACTGGCCCTCAGAGTGGTTTTATGTAGATGATGTTCCCCTTCCGGATCCAATCCGGATGGGCGTCCCTGAGTTTAATAACGCTCCGCTGAAGAAACGCCGAAGTTGGCGCCCTCGGAGCCCCCGGGAGGAAGATACCCGAGAAGTCCACTTCCTTCCTTATGCCATGCCTTATGCACAAATATCTTATTTTTATAGAGACGACCATCGGAATGCGACGCCGAGCCCCTGGGGGCTCATCAGCAAAGGGCACCCGGGCCAGGTAGGCTCAAGAGGAAGGCAGTTAGGGTTGAAACGCCATCACAGAGGTATAGTTAAAACCTGCTCTGTGATTATCGTGTTTGAAATGTAACATCGTCCTTCGTGTCCTGGCAGAAAGAGTAGTCATCGGACTATATTCGGAGATCCTGCCGGTCACGCCTCTACTAGCCGGATTCTAGAACCGGCTTCGAGAGAGGAGGCCAATGCGGGGCCGATGCTGAATTGTCCTCCGACAGAGGATGCGGATAGGCTCTCCGCCACAAATTCCGAAGTAGAGAGCGCCATGAATCACCGGCGCCGACGGACCGTACTTTGCAATGGTATCTTTTCCGAAGAGGTATTCAATGCCTTCAATTCGGGAGACGCATACATCCAAGCTGCCCAAGACGGGCTCGCCTGAGCGACGGACCAGTATGTGAAAGATATACGGGTAAGAAAACTTGATAAGCATTTATAGCTATAGCCCCTGAGACTTGAAACAGTTGGAACAACTGATTTAAGGATCATTGTATGCACAGGTTCTTGTAGATAAGAATACCCATTTGTCTCAAGATCTAGAAGGGTGCAAGACCCAAATGAGGGCCGCAGTTGCCAAACTAGAGGAATCCCAGAAGGCCTCATCTGGTAACATTTGTCTCAATAGAGAAATTTTAAGGAAATATACCAGTTAGTAGTTGGCTTGCTTTATAAGTCTAACAGAAAATTCTGCAGACAATCCCGGGGAGAATCCAAAGATCGTAAAAGATAGTGAGTGACATCTCCAAAGACAGCTAAAGCCTTGAGAGTGTGTGCTTATGCAGGTTAGGCAGGAGAAAAACAATCTCCAAGATGCCAACGTCCGGCTGGGCGTCGAATTAGAAGATGTTCGAGCTCAGCTTGCGGACTCCGTGAAGGAGAACATCAGGCTTCGTCGCGGCATTTATGGTAAGTGCCTAAACGAACTGTTGTACAGTTCAGCGAGGAAGCATATTAAAAGAGTTTATATCTGTAGGTATGCTGACGGGCCGTCCTGAAGAGGAGATACCCGGGTCCGCAGGCGATTTGCTGCAAGATCTCTCTCAACTGCACGGACGAGCTCGGCAGGTGATGCAGGGTATTGCCCAGGCCTTGTGGCCATCCGCTTCCCTGCCATGAGACATGGGGGCGCTCGTGGACATGCTCCAAGGAGCACGGCGGCGCTTCCGGTCATGGAAGGTATCAGCCTGCCAACAAGGTGCCAGGGAAGCCTAGGCCATGGTGAGGATGCGATACGCCAAGATTGACCTGAACCATGTGGCGAAGTCGGACCGGTGGGGCCAGATGGGCAAGAGATTCCCGTGAGTCTGGTGTATGACCAGGTAGCGTTAGCCGCAAAGTATTCCTAACAGGATTGCAAGCTAGATAGCCTGTTGGACGGTATAGAGGAAGAATATAGCCAGTCCAAGTGACTATGTAATTCAATGGACATATCTAGTCCCTAGCCGGATTAAAAATCTTTTGTCATGGCAGACCTTTTCGCTTCAGCCCCCGGATCCAACAGTCCGGGGTGTATCCGAATACCCACTCAGTTATGCAAAACCGGGGTATGCGTGGAAACCAGGCGTAGGGGTCATAAGTGCTTGAACAGACAAGTACCCAACAAGTTATGTTATATTACGTGGGTAATAAGAAACATCTTCCGTGGAGAATAGTTCTGTTAGGGGTTCCTTTCCCTGGGTACGCATGCATCGATGTGCATGTCCGAACTGTGAACAGAAACGCATGATACAAAATATCTGGGGATTCACGTTGTAATAAACGAAAGAAACATCTTTTGTTCACCGACCGAATATTCCCTTAAGAACGCTAGCTTTCTGCTTCACCCAGTCTAAGGTACACATCCGGCTGAACCGGCAGTAACAATCGCAGAGGTGCTCCCCTTATGCCCTAGCCGAATTAACGGGAACGTAGGGCATAAACACAAGAGCCATGAAACCCAGCGTGGCCACATGTTAAGTCATATCGATGCATATAATGGTGAAGAAAAGGCACATATGTAAAAAGGAAACATATGTGGTAGGCAGGAAGCCATAAAAATAATTATATTTAGCTTCCGTATAGGAAGCCCCCAGGTATGCTGAGCACACATAGTGCGGCCAGAGTGATCCAAGCATCCGCACTGGATTTGTTACTTTGTGTGAAGAAGGTAAAAAGGCGAGAAAGGAAAAAGGGGGGAACATAATTAATAGAGTGGGGGTAAGGAGATGAACACTGAGTTCGGCACTAGGCGTAGAATCTCCGGAGTCTGGCCGCGTTCCACGGGTTCGACTCGAGACTGTTATCAGATGCATTGTGCTACCTCTTGAGCACTGCGTTGGATTTCCCCGAAGAGGAGAGGATGATGCAGCAAAGTAGCGTAAGTATTTCCCTCAGTTTTTGGAACCAATGTATCAATCCAGTAGGAGACCACGCACAAGTCCCTTGTACCTGCACAAAACGATAGCTACTCGCAACCAACACAATTAGGGGTTGTCAATCCCTTCATGGTCACTTACGAGAGTGAGATCTGATAGAGATGATAAATAATATTTTTGGTATTTTTGATAGATAGATGCAAAGTGAAAAGTAAAAGGCAAAGTAAAAACAAAGCAAGTAAATAAAGCGATAGAGATTGATATGATGAGAATAGACCCGAGGCCATAGCTTTCACTAGTGGCTTCTCTCAAGAGCATAGATATTCTACGGTGGGTGAATAAATTACTGTTGAGCAATTGACAGAATTGAGCATAATTATGAGTATATCTAGGTAATGATCATGTATATAGGCATCACGTCCGAGACAAGTAGATCGACACGATTCTGCATCTACTACTATTACTCCACTCATCGACCGCTATCCAACATGCATCTAGAGTATTAAGTTAAAAACAGAGTAACGCCTTAAGCAAGATGACATGATGTAGAGGGATAAATTCATGCAATATGATAAAAATCCCATCTTGTTATCCTCGATGGCAACAATACAATACGTGCCTTGCTGCCCCTGTTGTCACTGGGAAAGGACACCACAAGATTGAACCCAAAGCTAAGCACTTCTCCCATTGCAAGAACTACCAATCTAGTTGGCCAAACCAAAAAGGATAATTCGAAGAGACTTGCAAAGATAACTCAATCATACATAAAAGAATTCAGAGAAGATTCAAATATTTTCCATAGATAAGTTGGATCATAAACCCACAATTCATCGGTCTCAACAAACACACCGCAAAAAGAAGATTACATCGAATAGATCTCCACGAGAGAGGGGGAGAACATTGTATTGAGATCCAAAAAGAGAGAAGAAGCCATCTAGCTACTAGCTATGGACCCGAAGGTCTGAAGTAAACTACTCACACTTCATCGGAGGGGCTCTGGTGTTGATGTAGAAGCCCTCCGTGGTGGATGTCCCCTCCGGTGGAGCTCCTGAACAGGCCCCAAGATGGGATCTCGTGGATACAGAAGGTTGTGGCGGTGGAATTAGGTTTTTGGCTCCTGTTCTGATCATTTTGGGATACGTAGGTATATATAGGAGGAAGGAGTACGTCGGTGGAGCAACAGGAGGCCCACCTGGTAGGGGGGCATGCCCGGGGGGGCGCGCCCTCCACCCTCGTGACCGCCTCTGGCACTTCTTGGAGTAGGGTCCAAGTCTCCTGGATCACGTTCGGTGAGAAAATCATGTTCCCGAAGGTTTCATTCCGTTTGGACTCCGTTTGATATTCCGTTTCTTCGAAACACTGAAATAGGCAAAAAAACAGCAATTCTGGGTTGGGCCTCCGGTTAATAGGTTAGTCCCAAAAATAATATAAAAGTGAAAAATAAAGCCCAATATAGTCCAAAACAGTAGATAAAGTAGCATGGAGCAATCAAAAATTATAGATACGTTGGAGACATATCACATTGCGCAGGCGGTACGCTCCTCCAGTGAGAACTTTATCAATGATGAAGGGGCCCTCCCACTTGGGTTTGAGCTTGTCCTTCTTCTTCTCTGGTAGGCATAGAACAAGTTCGCCAATGTTATAAGTTTTAGCCCGCACTTCTCTGCTTTGATACCTTCGAGCCTGCTGCTGATAGAATGCAGAACGGGCTTTTGGGACGTCGCGCTCCTCCTCCAGGGCATCTAAGTTGTCCTGCCGATCTAGCTCGGCTTCCTTCTCTTCGTACATGCGCACGCGGGGTGAGTCATGGATTATGTCGCAGGGTAGTACTACTTCTGCGTTGTACACCATGAAAAATGGTGTATATCCGGTGGTACTATTCAGCGTGGTCCGCAGCCCCCAGAGTACGGAGTCGAGCTCCTCAACCCAGTGCGTGTCCGATTCTGTCAAGGATCGCACTACTCTGGGTTTGATGCCGCTCATGATGAGACCATTTGCACGTTCAACCTGGCCGTTTGTTTGGGGCTGATAGACGGAGGCGTAATCGAGCTTAATGCCCATGTTGCCGCACCAAGTTTTCATTTCATCGGCTGTGAAGTTTGAGCCATTGTCAATGATGATGCTGTGGGGGACACCGTAATGGTGTAAAACCCCTGATATGAAGTCTATCACTGGTCCAGATTCGTCAGTTTTAACTGGTTTGGCTTCTATCCATCTGGTGAACTTGTGCACCATGACCAATAAGTATTTTTTCTTATGGCTTCCCCCTTTAAGAGGTCCAACCATATCCAGCCCCCAAACCGCGAAGGGCCAAGTTGTGGGGATTGTTTGGAGAGCGGTGGGGGGCATATGGCTCTGATTGGCGAAGAGCTGGCAACCGACGCAATGCTGGACAAGGTCCTGTGCACCTACCCATGATGTCGGCCAATAAAAACTTGTACGGAAGGCTTTGCTGACAAGTGCCCGAGCCGCAGCGTGGTGCCTGCCGAGTCCGACATGAATTTCAGCCAAGAGCTGTCGTCCTTCCTCTTCGGAGATGCATCTTTGGAGCACTCTGGTGGCACTTTTCTTATAGAGTTCTCCCTCATGGACTTTGTAGGCCTTGGAACGCCGCACAATACAACATGCTTCATTTTGGTCCTCGGGGAGCTCTTGCATGTTCAGGTAGGCCAAGAAGGGCTCGGTCCAGGGGGCAATGACAGCCATGATTTTGTGGGCCAAAGGTGTTATTTCGGTGGCGGAGCCCCCGATTACGTCAGATGATTCGGAATCTGGGATTGTATTCGGAGCCAGACTGGGGTTGCCGGACTCCCCTTCCCATACCACAGATGGCTTGAACAGACTTTCCAAGAATATATTAGGTGGGACGGGGTCACGTTTAGCGCCGATGCAGGCGAGGATATCCGCCACTTGATTGTTTTCTCGGGCCACATGGTGGAATTCGAGCCGCTCGAACCGAGCTGACATTTTGAGGACGGCATTATGGTAGGCCGCCATTTTCGGATCCTTGGCATCAAAATCTCCGTTTATTTGTGATATTACGAGGTTCGAGTCCCCGCGCACTTCTAGGCATTGAATGCCCATAGAGACTGCCATCCGAAGACCATGCAACAGAGCCTCGTATTCGGCTGTGTTGTTGGAGTCTGTGTATAATATTTGGAGTACATATTGGACCGTGTCTCCGGTGGGGGATGTCAGGACTACACTTGCTCCCAATCTGGCCAGCATTTTAGAGCCGTCGAAGTGCATGATACAACTAGAGTACGCGTCATACTCTTGAGGGAGTTTGGCTTCTGTCCATTCGGCGGCAAAGTCAGCCAGTACTTGCAACTTAATGGCCCACCGTGGTTTGTATGTTATGTCGAACGGAAGGAGCTCGATAGCCCACTTAGCAATTCGTCCCGTGGCGTCGTGGTTGTTTATTATGTCGTTGAGTGGTACTTCGGAGGCCACCGTAATTGAACACTCTTGAAAGTAGTGTCGTAGCTTCCGGAATGCCATGAAGACCGTGTATGCTATCTTTTGATAGTGTGGGTATCGGGATTTGCATGGAGTGAGGACAATGGACACATAATATACCGGCTTTTGGAGCGGGAACTTGTATCCGTCTGCCTCTCGTTCGACGACAAGCACTGCGCTTACAACCTGATGTGTTGCAGCTATGTATAATAGCATAGGTTCGCCCGTATTTGGCGCGGTCAGAACTGGATGTTGGCCAATAGGGTCTTTATTTCATCCAGTCTAGCCGTGGCCGCATCCATCCACTCGAAGTGTTCGGTGCGTCGAAGAAGGCGGTAAAGAGGTAGTGCCTTTTATCCTAATCGGGAGATGAAGCAGCTTAAGGCAGCCACGCATCCAGTTAGCTTCTGGATATGCTTGAGGTCTGTTGGGATAGCCAGCTGCGACAGAGCTCGGATTTTTGCCGGATTTGCTTCAATTCCTCTATTGGAAACGATGAAGCCGAGCAACTTCCCGGAGGGTACGCCAAAAACACATTTTTCCGGGTTGAGCTTGATGTCGTATGTTCAGAGATTGTCGAATGTAAGTCTCAAGTCATCTATTAAAGTTTCGATGTGTCTTGTTTTTATGACCACGTCTTCCATGTATGCCTCCACTGTTTTGACGATTTGCTTCTCCAGGCATTTCTGAATCGTACGTTGATAGGTTGCGCTGGCGTTTTTTAGCTCGAAAGGCATAGTGTTGAAACAGAAGGGACCATATGGCGTTATGAAGGACGTTGCGGCTTGGTCGGAAACATAATGAGTCGTGTCCCGCGGTGGCGTCGATGATTTGGTCGATGCGAGGGAGGGGGAAGGGAGCCTAGGGGCAAGCCTTATTGAGGTCTTTGAAATCGACACATAGGCGCCAGGATTTGTCCTTCTTTTGTACCATTACCAGATTTGCCAGCCAATCCGGATGCTTTATATCTCTGTTGAATCCGACCTCAAGTAGCTTGGCTAGCTCTTCTCCCATGGCTTGTCGTTTAGGCTCTGAGAAGCGCCTAAGAGTCTGTTTGACTGGCTTGTATCCTTCCAGTATATTGAGGTTGTGTTCAGCCAGCCTGCATGGGATGCCCGGTATGTCTGAAGGATGCCAGGCAAAAATGTCCCAATTCTCGGGTAGAAAGTCTTGCAGTGCGGCGTCCATTGTAGGGCTCAACTGTGTCCCGATGGAAGCTGTCTTTGTGTGGTCCGTTGGATGGACTTGGAATTTTACTATCTCTTCTGCGGGATTGAATGAGGTGGACTTGGGTCGTTTGTCGAGTATCACGTCGTCTCTGTCCACTGTGGCGCGCAGCGTTGTTAGTTCCTTGGCCGCTAGGGCTTCGGATAATGCTTCCAGGGCTAGTGCGGCGGTTTTATTTTCGGCACGGAGTGTGACGTCCGGATCATTGGCGAGAGTGATGATTCCATTGGGTCCGGGCATTTTGAGCTTCATGTACCCGTAACGGGGTATAGCTTGAAAGCTCGTGAATGCGTCCCACCCTAAAAGAGCGTGGCATCCGCTGCCGAACGGGGCCACTTGGAACGTGATTTCTTTGGACCTATAATTCTCCGGTGTACCGAATACCACATCTAGTGTGATTTTTCCCGCACACCGTGCCTCCCGACTAGGGATGATTCCCCTAAAGGTTGTGCTGCTTTGCTCAATGCGGCTTTTATCAATTTCCATCTTGTTGAGGGTTTCTTCATAGATCCGGTTTAATCCGCTTCCGCCATCCATGAGTATGTTAGTGAGCCTAAATCTGTCCACGATTGGCCTAAGGACCAAAGTGGCTGGTGCCCGAACTATTTGGAATTGAGGTTCGTCACTGGCACTGAAGGTTATAGCAGTGTCGCTCCACGGATTTATTTTTGCCATGTGGTGGACGTCAGCAAAACTTTGATGAGCTCGCTTGCACCTATTATTTGAGGCGAAAATCTCGAAGACTGTCAATACCGCATTGTTGTCTTCGGCGGGATGTTGCTCTGCTTTAGGATTTACAAGAAGATCCTCGCCGCTTTTTGCTACCTGCCAGAGTATCCAACATGCACTAAGGCTATGCGTTGGCGTAGTATCTGGCATGTTGTGAATTTTGCATGGCCCATTGAGCCATTCTTCCAATACGGTTCCACGCCCTGGAGTGGGCTTTGGGTTTTTGGGAATCGGATCAGGTAACTTATGAGAGTTTGCCCTTTTAGTTCGGACAAAGGGTTTATTGAGAGCCGGATTATCCCATAAGTGTGTTTGGGTTTTCCAGCCGCTTTCCATCGCACAGTACTTCTGTACTATGGCTGCTAAGTCAGCAAAGTGTACTATGTCATGGCGACTTATAGCATTGAGGATCCGTTTGTTCATGCAATTTTTGCAGAAAAGTGAGATTGCGTCCTCCTCGCGACAGTCCTTGACCCTGTTTATCACAAGGAGGAATCTGGCCCAGTAGCGATGTACTGTCTCTTGGGGCTCTTGACTGATATGGGAAGGACGGCATAAGTCTGGGTGGGTGGGCGTAGTTAAGCCCGAATTCTAACCCGATTTGACATCCAGGGGCAGAGGAGCTTCCAGGCTTGGCAGCTCGGACTCCTGGATGTTGCCCAATTTTTCTGGCCCGTTACCCGATTCTATGTCCGGGGTCTGGGTCATGTCCTCCCGCCAGCGGGTATCCGGCTTAGAGAGTTTGGTAATCCGGACATAGTTCATCCTCAAAGTAGAGGGATAATCCATGTGTGGCTCTTCCACTACCGCTATCTCATGGGTGACCGGTGGGGATTTGATATCCCTTTGGTCAGGTTTAAACCCAATCCGATTGTAGTCTGTAGCGACTCCCAGAGTGGCGATGCGATCCAAGAGCTCATTAAGGGAGGAGAGCTCCATTGGATCCATCTGTTCGACGAGTTCCGAATTGACGTGGAGGCTGTTTTTGATGACCCGAGAGGTCATCGTCGGCGCGGCAGCCGATCGGGCGGTCATGACGAAGCCGCCTAGTCGGAGAGTTTGGCCTACCGCCAGGTCTCCCCCATAGGTGGTGTTGTCCTTGACAACGAGACGAGCCACCGAGCCTTGAAGTGATGACACAGAAGAAATCTCAATGAAAGCACCAATGTCGGTGTCAAAACCGGCGGATCTCGGGTAGGGGGTCCTGAACTGTGCGTCTAAGGCTAATGGTAACAGGAGGCAGGGGGCATGATGTTTTACCCAGGTTCGGGCCCTCTCGATGGAGGTAATACCCTACTTCCTGCTTGATTGATCTTGATGATATGAGTATTACAAGAGTAGATCTACCATGAGATCGTAGAGGCTAAACCCTAGAAGCTAGCCTATGATTCTGATTGTTGTTGTCCTACAGACTAAACCCTCTGGTTTATATAGACATCGGAGGAGGCTAGGGTTACACAGAGTCGGTTACAAAGAAGGAGATCTAACATCCGGATCGCCAAGCTTGTTTTCCACGCAAAGGAGAGTCCCATCCGGACACGGGACGAAGTCTCGAGTCTTATATCTTCATAGTCCAATAGTCCGGCCAGAGTATATAGTCCGACTGTCCAGATACCCCCTAATCCAGGACTCCCTCAAGCCCCTGCAGCGGGCCTCAATGCCTGGTATCACCCCTTTAAAGGTGGTGTTACTTTGGCTGATTCTGGATGGGTTTATCCCCATCTTGTGGACAGTGTCCTGATATATTAGATTGAGACTACTATCGCTATCCATGAGGACATGAGTGAGATGGTACCCATCGATTATTGGGTCGAGTAGCAAGGCAGCCGATCCTCCGTGCCGGATACTAGTCGGGTGGTCCCTGTGATTAGAAGTGATCGGGCAGGCCGACCATGGGTTGAGTTTGGGGGCAACGGGGTCTACAGCGTATACATCTCTAAGCGTGCGTTTATGCCTTCTCTTTGGTATATGAGTCGCGTAGATCATGTTTACTATTTTTACTTCTGGTGGGAATGTTTTCTGTCCCCCAGTGTTCGGCCGGCGAGGCTCATCCTCGTCTTCACTTGGTGTTTCCCTTCCCTTGTGTTCGGCATTTAACTTGTCGGCCTGCTTAAAGACCCAACATTCTCTGTGAGTGTGGTTCGCATGTTTTTCGGGGGTGCCATGAATTTGGCACAATCTTTCCAGGAGTTTGTTCAGGTCGGACGGTCCCTCTTTGCTGCTTTTAAATGACTTCTTTCATTGACCGGGTCGAGAGCCCCTGAATCCGGAGTTGACCGCCATGTTGTCCGGACTTTCTCCCTTGTTTTGATGCTTGTTTTTATTGCGTCGTGGCTTCCCGTTGCCATCCCTAATTTCGGATGTGCCCGGGTCATTGGTGCCTCTACGGGCCAAGCAGCTGTCCTCACCCGCGCAGAAGCGGGTCATGAGGCTTGTTAAGGCTGCCATTGTCCTTGGCTTTTCTTGGCCGAGGTGTCTGGCGAGCCACTTGTCTCGGATACTGTGCTTGAAGGCCGCTAGGGTTTCGGCATCCGGACAATTGACAATTTGATTCTTCTTAGTGAGAAATCTGTTCCAAAGCTTACGGGCGGACTCTCCGGGCTGTTGTATTATGTGACTTAAATTGTCAGCGTCTGGAGGTCGGACATAGGTCCCTTGAAAATTGGCCCTGGAAGCGTCCTCAAGTTCTTACCAACTTTCGATTGAATTTTCGGGGAGGCTTTTCAACTAGTGCCGAGCTGGCCCCTTCAACTTGAGGGGAAGGTATTTTATGGCGTGGAGGTCGTCCCCAGGAGCCATGTGGAATTGAAGGATAAAAGCCTCAATCCAGACCCCGGGGTCTGTCGTTCCGCCGTATGCCTCTATGTTCACGGGTTTGAATCCCTATGGAAATTCGTGATCCAGTACCTCTTCGGTGAAGCACAGAGAGTGCACAGCCCCTCTGTATCTGGACATGTTGTGGCATGATGTTGACCGTTGTTGTGTCCGGTGTGGATTCTGAACTGGTATCCGATCAGTCTGATCGTTTTGGTGACTGTAATCTTGCGCCGGACCATGTCCTCTAGATCCATAGATGGACCTGGTCACACTAGCCTTTTTGTCCAGGAGCTCACATAAATTGTGTGCAGCGTCAGTAGCTGCTCTATCACGATCATGAAGTGGTTGGTCCGGCCTATTGGCCGTATTGTTCTTCGGCAGAATGGCCACATCATTGAATTCTGGCAGCAGCTTGCGCTTTGGGTAGCTCTTTGTGTGGCGATCCTCGCCATATTTTTCTTCAGTGTCTAGCACTTTATTCCATCTGCGGTTGAGCATTTCCTGCGCGGCCTTAAGCCTTTGATTCTGCTTCTTTAGGCTTCTCGCAGTGGCCATAAGCCTTCTTTGGAGGTTATCTCGTTCCAAGCATTTTTCCGGGATGATGAATGCATCATCGTCCGGACTGTACTCTTCTCTGGAGGCAGGTTGATGAGTTCGGCCCTCGGGATCGCTGTGATCGAGCGTCTACTCCGGGTTGTGTTCGGTGTGACCTGGCTCATCTTGCTCCATTGCTGGGTCCATATGGTCGTTGTTGCCTTTGGAGTTGACTGGGGTGTCGATTTTCTAGCGCTATTATCGCTATTTTTACTGTGGCTGGACTTAGATCGGCGCCTGTGCCATTGTTGTGGCTTTTGTCCGGGGTTTTTATCCTCTGCTGTGTCCTTTTTGTCGCCATTGTCGTCCTTAGGCGTGTCCACCATGTATATATCATATGATGACGTGGAAGTCCAGCGCCCCATGGGCAGTGGTTCCAAATTGTCCCCTACACCGACGTCCATACCTTCGGTGTCGTCAGAGTCAAAGTCAAGCATGTCTGTTATGTCATCGACAGTGGCTATTAAGTGGGTGGTGGGTGGGAGGAGATTTTCTTCATCGTCCAAATCCCCCTCGAGCCAGACATAGTTCGGCCAAGAGTCCTCTGACAAAGAGAGAGACCTTAAAGATTTTAGCACGTCACCAAAGGGTGGGTGCTGAAAGATATCCACAGCGGTGAACTCCATTACCAGAGCACAATCGGATTCGATGGGCCCGAGTGTGTACGGTCTAAAACCTACAGCCGGACACAAGTCCGGGGGTCCGGTGACACAGACTTCCTTAGAGGTGGAGTCTGTGTTCGACTCTACTGCCGATGAGTATGGGGCCTCCGGGGCGGGGTCCATCCACCCGTCCTCGGACGACGCGATCTGCCCCGGATTTAGGTCTGGAGCTACTGCAGGTGCGATATCCTGAATATTGTCTGACAACAGACCTAAGCCATGCTCATCGTGACTGTTCGGCGCTCCTGGTGAAGGAATGAATCCGTCGATGATCAAGTCCCCGTGGATATCGGTCGTGTAGTTCAAGTTTCCAAACCTGACCTGATGGCCAGGGGCATAGCTGTTGATCTGCTCTAGATGGCAAAGCGAGTTGTCCCTCAGTGCGAAGCCGCCGAACACGAAGATCTGTACGGGGAGAAAAGTCTCACCCTGGACCGCGTTGTTGTTGATGATTGAAGGAGCCATTGAGCCTTCTTGCGACGACACAGAGGAACTCTCAATGAAAGCACCAATGTCGGTGTCAAAACCGGCGGATCTCGGGTAGGGGGTCCCGAACTGTGCGTCTAAGGCTAATGGTAACAGGAGGCAGGGGACACGATGTTTTACCCAGGTTCGGGCCCTCTCGATGGAGGTAATACCCTACTTCCTGCTTGATTGATCTTGATGATATGAGTATTACAAGAGTTGATCTACCACGAGATTGTAGAGGCTAAACCCTAGGAGCTAGCCTATGATTCTGATTGCTCTTGTCCTACAGACTAAACCCTCCGGTTTATATAGACATCGGAGGAGGCTAGGGTTACACAGAGTCGGTTACAAAGAAGGAGATCTAACATCTGAATCACCAAGTTTGTCTTCCACGCAAAGGAGAGTCCCATCCGGACACGGGATGAAGTCTCGAGTCTTGTATCTTCATAGTCCAACAGTCCGTCCAAAGTATATAATCTGGCTGTACGGATACCCCCTAATCCAGGACTCCCTCAGAGACCTCAAAAGATCTCTCATGGGCCGGCGATGGCTCCCAGGAGCGCCCTAGCCGCGGAGGCGAACATGCCGAGCTGGCAGCGCTAGAGTCGTTATCCCTCGATGGCATGCCCGATCAGCTCAATAAGCACCTCAATAAGCAGAATGAGTTCATCCACGACTTGGTGGAGTTGCTGAAGGATAGCCTCGACGACATGCCCGCTAAGCTCAATAAGCAGGGGGAGTTGGCCGCCGGCTTGGTGATGCTGCTGAAGAAGAGTATTGCCACGGAGAAGAAGGTGACCGGCGAAATCCTGCAACTTCAGGAGGACAAGGCGAAGCTCTACCATGAGCTCGAGCTACTGAAGGAGAAGAACGCCGGCTAGAAGAAGCTGCCTGAGAATAGTAGTTCCTCAATGAAGATGTTGCAGGCCCTCGTTGTGGAACAGAAGGAGGAGTTGGCGAAGCTCCGCATCGAGCACCCGACTGCTGTCAAGGTACATAATGCGGTCGTGGAACAGATGATGAAGGCTCGCGTCGAGAAATCCCGCGTCATGGACAGAATGGAGAACATGGTGGAGAAGATGCGCAAGGAGATGGAGGTCGTGAAGGTTATGAAGAAGCAGTTACGACTCCGCGGTGAATTAGATCATCTGGGGTGATGATCTTCCTTCTTCTTTTTCTCCTGCGTTTCTTCTTTTGCTTCGGGTGTTTTGCCGCATGTTTGACGTTCTCTACGAGGCCTGAATAGAATAATGCTAACAATGAGATGACTAGAAAATAAGATCATTTTTTATCGCCATATGGCACAGGGCTGCCATGTTTCGTGCTCCTCCGTCGTAGTACTAGTTCAGTGGAAAACTTGAGCACACCGCATAGTTATTTGCTCCTCCTCAGGTCATCGGCACATTTATACATGCAGTCAAATCACAAGGCCCCGCCTTCCAGCAGTAATGAGCCGTCAAATCACAAAGGCCCTCGCTTCTCGTGAAACCGACCAAGCTAGACTGCCCTGCCCTCTAGCCTTTTAAAAAATGTATACTTTTGTACAGTAGTAGTATCGATGGTTTGTGCCATGGAGCAAAACTAACAAAATGAAATTAAAGAAAAAAGGTGGTACATATAGAGAGCGCTCGTCGCCAAATTATGCATATAGTACTAAAGAAATGAAGAAATTAACATACCTATTTAATTCTTGGAATCTTATTATTTATGCAACTAGTTGTGTATCACTACTCAGCTTTTCCATTAGAAGTTACAACTACTCAAAAATGTCATCGATCTGTGAGATGCCTGCTCAAAATGCAATTAGATATCTCAAAAATGCCATTATTAAGTTAGATGTTTGCTCAAAAATGCCATTAGACATTGTTATTTTCACGGCACACCCATTGACCATGTTACATGACAAAAATAAGCCTATTCTCACAATGATAAGTGTGGCCCCGCTTGTCAGGAGTAACCAAGCGAATAATTTTACAGGAAAATAAGAACGCTGTTGGGATCAAGTAGGCCCCACACTTTATTTTACTGTAGTGAGATAGAGGGAGAGCTGGCATGTTGGTCCATTGGTATTTATGTCATTATAACATGGAAAAAAAGATTTGAGTCACAATAATGGTGTCCAAGACAACACACCCCTCAAATAAAACTAAGCACCCTGGAATTCTTTGACAAAACTAAGCACCCTGAAATTCTTTGGCATCTAAACTGTTGGCTATATGATGTTGGCCATATATATTGTACATATATAATGTGAAGAAACGAGTGGTAGTACTATACCAAGTAAAGATGAAATGTAAGAAATATAATGAGAAGAAACATAACATAGTTCTGCTGGGGGCTCAGCACAACACACCCCTCAAATTAAACTAAGCACACGTGAAATTAAGCTAAGCAACTAGTCCAGTAGACACTGCATTAGAACTACCATGCGCAATGACACTGCCACCTTACTCGGAGTCCTTGCCCACGTCCTCAACTTCTTCCTTGTCCCTCTTCCTCTTGGCTGATACTTCTTTGCTTGAACCGCACACTTGGCTCTTGCTCTTCATCCAGCCCTTGTAGATATTGAAACAAAGGTAGCCATCCATTGCATCGTACTGGATGTGGTCTATATCTTGTACATTCCACTGCCATGCATGAGAATGAAACATGTGCGAAGGTTTCTTAAGTTTACCGTACGAAGGATGAACCATGTCTCCTACCAGGGTCAGCATTGAAGACTGATCACGGGAGGGCAGCAGCCCATTCTTCTGGAGGTCGAAGGGGTTTCCTACAACGAGGCCTATCCGACCCAGGACTTTTCCATCATTCGTAAAGTCTACAGTAATGAATTTGACTAGGCTGTCCTTGAGGAAGTTCTTAAAATCTTGGCACTCAACGTCGGCATGGTATATGTGGTAGACCAAGCATAAGTCATACACGCAAACCTCTATCACGGCGAGCTTCTTCTTCTCTTCCTCCTTTAGATTCTTCTTTGTTCCCAGGACTGTGGTGTATTCAACATCTAGCCCAGCGACCCACTCATCATTCGAGTTTTTGAACATGCGTCTGAAGCGAGCATGGCAACCTTTCACCATCGCAGAAGAACGGGTGTAGATGACGTCGAACTCATCACCGGTGAAGGTTCTAACCTTGTACTCACCGCCGATCATGGAGATTTGGGACACCATGGATTTCGGAGGAGGGTTAGGATTAGTGAAACTGCCATAATGTGAAAGGACGAGACAACTAGCAGCGAACTGCCATAATGTTAAAGGACGTCCAGGGACGAGTAGGAGTGAACTGCCAGCGAGTTTTCGATTGTAAAAATGCTGAGTGGGGCGTGCGAACGACATGGTAGTGGCTTGCCTGGTGGATAAATGGATTCATGCACAGTACTATGGGGGGCCAATTAGATGTCTTGTCTACTCGACGCCCAATTAAATGGCATTCGATGTCATGTCAAGCATCGGGAAAATTACAGGTGATAAGAAGCTTTCCATTCTCCCATGATACGGCCTTCTGAGAGCCCTTGGATCTGAGATCAAACGGTTGCATGGCATGATTCTAGACCTATGGGTGAATATCCTATCCTGGAGGGTTATTCTATAAATTTTCAGCAACTTAGCATGCGACCGTTTGATCTCAGAGCCAAGAGCTGCCAGCAGCCCGTATCATGGTCGCGCCTACCACGGCCGTCGCCTCGCTCGCGTGATAGCGCCCTTGGAGATTTAACATGGTGCGTTAGGATATCTGATGTTGGCATGTCATACATAGTCATCACTTAGTCACTCATACTACAACAAGGTGAGCTATAAGGTTGGCTATAAGAGTAATTTTGTTACTTCTCTCTATCTCTTTCTTCGTAGTATTTATTGCATTTGCCAAGGAGTGACCTCTTCCAATAAAATGTTGCTTAGATGAGGTGCTAAGGGCATTAAATGGCTTAGCAATCAAGTCCCCAATGCATAGGTGCTTAGTTTTTTGTTGCTAAGTTTGCTTCATTTAATTAGCTATAGACTCAAAATTGTCTTTTCACCTAGGTACACGCGCTTAGCACCGTTTCTTCCTTGGGTCACCAAACCAGTCTCTCTCTTCTTAATTAACTTGCCACATCAGACTTTATGCCTATGTGGCAGGCTTAGCACATGTTGGAGCAAGTACAATAGTGGGCTATAAGCCCGCTTTACATGTTATTTTTGCATATGTGGAGGAAAGAGGCAAGGAAAAAGTGGAGGCATGGGCTCTCATGCAAGAGACAGCCTCTACATGGTAGAGCAATGGGAGAGGCACCTGTATGGAGGTGGTGAGGAATCGGGAGACTCACACCGGTCGTAGTGCCGCAGTTAAAATGATAATGGCAAGTCAAATCACGGGGCCCCACCTGTCCAGCAGTAACTCGCTGTGAAATCACACATCCCTGCGTTTGCAGCAGCCTAGTCCCTCATCTTCTCGCGTCTTTGTTGAACCGACTAGGCGGAACTGCCCCACCTACCACGCAGGAAAAGCCCCGCCCTTGACTTTTAAATAGTACAGTATACTAATTTTGTATCCATGGATTGCGCCATGGAGCAAAGCCTCAAGAAAACGATGGTACACATGTACGGACTATACAACACGGCCGTCGTGTTCGCATCGCACCCTAGATGGTCAGTCGGTCTGGCACGCCGCTCTCTGAATGGAACGCACGTCATATTGCATTGGCAAACACATGTGGGACCGCAATTGAGAACCAACCATAGGCACACTCCCCGGCCCCGCAAGTCGGGTGACTTAATAGAAGAGAGAGACGAGCGATAGTACTAGAGAAGTTTTGTACATACGTTGGTGCCTGGACGATCCCTGCAAGACACGGAAGATCAGTTCGTCCATGCATGTGACCCGACTCTAGCAGACATGCCTGGATTGGCTATCGTCTACATATCGTGCAAGCTATGTTGTACAGGGCTGTAGTTCTGGTGAGAAATCTAAAAAAGGGTTTCTTGTCATCTCGTAAAATTAGGTGTCATGTGCCTTGGTTAAACAGTGACAACTGAGTTGCGCTAGTCATTGTGGGCACATGCACGAAGACTACTCGGCTGCCATCTTGGTCAAGCCGGCTATGTTAATTAGGACATCTATCGGCGGACCCCTTTTCTACGAGTTTATCTTTAATTTGAGCTTTGATCCTCGTCTAGTTTGTCTGTCGGGATTCATGTTGTCTCCTTTGGGCAGTGTGGTTATGATTTATTGTCATGTAGCATTTTTCATGTTATATGTTATAATCCGGTGCTTCAGATCAAAATGACGACAACTGCGCCTCCGAGGCACATGCATGAAGACTTCTCAACAGTCATTGACGAGGTCAAGCTGGCTTTAGTAGACGAAAGAAAACTAGTACTCCACTATATAGGCAGGAGCCTCCACTCTTGCTTGCCAGTGTTGTTCTCTTCATAATGTCTCGTCCTCTCCAGATCTAAACACGACAGTGGTGGCCACACACTCTCTCTCTGCTCACCGCTGGTCACAGATCCAGCCGGATCCTCTCTGCCGAGGAAGGTGAGAAGGTGCAACGTTCACGTGGTTGTCCTCAGCGATGGCTCTTACCCACTGCCGGCGCGTCCCGATCAGTGTGCCTTGTCGTTCTCTCCCAAGCACCGCTGGCGAGGGAGGGCCTCCGACCCCTTCTTCCTCGCTGCTGTAGTGTGGGCAGATCCGGCCTCCCGCCGCCCACCTAGCGACATCTAGGCAACCCTCAAGTATAACTTCCTTCGAAATTGGCCTTGCTCTACTATTTCTCAGTCCCCCTCGTAGATAGGATCGATCGGCTGTTCGAAAACCACCTAAATTTTTACTGTTAAGAGGTAAAACTAGTTCATGCACTCGACTCAAGTACTACTTGGTTCAAACAAGGAAGAAAGGGGGTGGGGCGGGGGAAGATTTGTTACCTGAATGTAGGACTTGGTCGAAAGCGGAAATAATGGGAGAGAAAAGTAGCAGAGACTGGCTATCCAACCGGTCTCTAGGTCTAATAGGGTAATAAAGGGAAATGCAGTACAAACTCAATAGAAACCCGATCTATAGGTTGAAAAAGGAAAGAAAGTGGGGACTGGGGCACAAGTCAACAAAGTAAGTCCAGCACTAGATTTGCTATCCTCACACAGTATAAGGTGGCTATACCAAACAAAAATGACACAAACCCAGATATCCTGTTCTGATGTTTGTTGCCCCGAGCCAGTCTTATGTAATGTCACTGGTAAATGTAGCAGTCGCCACTGTTAAAAGTAAGGACACGTTAAACCAATGTTGTTTTCAATGTAATGCCTCCAATAATATGAATCAATGGCACTTTTTTCATGTCCTGTTAAATTTCCCATTAAGATAAGTTGCTTCTTTTCGTTAGAAATGCAGCTATCCTGGTCCGCCTACTCTCCCGTGCCCAAATACCAACTCTGTAGCAGCTGTTAATGTAATGTTGCTGGTAAAATGAAGCAATGGCACCATTAAAGTAATGTCGTATTTAACGGTTGTCATAGTTAATCCTAATGCCCACACTAATATCTAGCAATGCTACTGCTTTTGAAATTGCTATTGTCCTTGTAGGATTTCCATTTAGATAAGGAACATGCTTCTTTTCATTTGATGCATGTTTCATCACTTGTTAGTCACCCTCCTTTCCACCTTTTTTGTGCAAACAGAGATATACATTTCACGCTTGATCTTAGTTGAACTACACAAATGATATCCAAATTATAGTTGAACATTCCAGGAGCTTCACAACCAACCTTATGTTGCTCCATTTTATTGGAACTAATGAAGAAGAAGCTATGTGGGTTTCGTTTTCTGATGGAAAGGGAACCGGGGCTGGAGCACTTTCCTTAAAAAAAAGAAGCTGCTAGCTCATGGGACATTGCTTCATTTTAGGTGAACCACACCAAAAGGTCCCATCAATTGAATCATCCATGTTGGTGACTGGTGTCATCCCTTCTATGATGGCGTTGACTACAAATATGGTTCCCATCATGAGCTATGTTCCTTTTTGGTCTGACTGTTTGCCAAAGATCCTGCATGCTGATCCTGCACTTGTGCTACAGTTTTGGCACTCCCATGATAAAGCAGTAATGTTATTATTTTGCACCTTCATCTAGTGGCACTATTAATTTGAGGCAATGTTTTGGCACCGCTAGTGCCACTATTTTTTTATATATCGAAAGAGGGGGTTCCCTCCGATTTCATTAAAGAAACCCAACCATAGAGAACCATTATCCAACAACATCTCATTGTAAACGGGCAGTTATGCAACTACTACTAGAACGGACTAAGTACTAGCGGGAGACAAGTTCGCCACATAAGCTAGGAAGGTAGGGGGACGCAGCACCAGGTTGACCAAGTTTGGATTACAACCCAAATGCTACCACAGAAACATCAGGGGCAAAGATAGGGATTGAAAGAGCCAACTTCAGCATCCTAGTCTAAGCACCCCCGGCCTCCGGCCTTGTAATGAAGTAATAATACAGTTAAAATTGAGCGAGTGCCCTCTCTATCATTTCATTTCCAATATAGATAAAGAAAGTGCTTCTATTTGTTAATGTATGTTTCATCAACTAGTCCCATTGTTAATGTTCAAGCGTTTCTATAAACTGGGGTGCTTAATTTTAGTTGATCTGTAGAAAAATAGAGTTTTGAATGTCTCAAGGCCCCTCCTTGTACTACCACTGTACACTGATGTTCATTACTAGCAGAAGGTGTATCGAGGAGACTTGGGACAATTTCTAGTATGAGGCGTATCATATGAAGCGTCGCAGGGCCCGTCTCTCCCTCGCAGCATGGCATACTATGATACTATCACAATATTTTCTTCTATTTATTAGTGTATGTTTCATCAACTAGTGCCACTATAATGTAATCACACTTTTTCATTATTTGTGCAAATAGGGTTATTCAGTTGTATTTTGGTGGAACGGCACAAATGTATGGATGGAACCGGCATATATGCAGAGTGTGAGGTGTGCCAAGTAAAAATTACCGACACCAACTTTGCTCCATGCACGCATTGGCATCCACCACCACCAGTGGGATGTGTGCCGCTCTTTGTGGACGGATCTTTCTCGGCAGCAAATCCTCTAACCAAATACTAGTAGCTTATATTGGCAGTTTTCTAGGGAGTACTCTTTTCTAAAAGAAGCACCAATCTATTTTTCTTTATTTGTACACAGTGTCACAACTTTGACCCAAAGTTCCAGAGCTATTTTAGGATGATTAGCATAGTACTCGGAGACTGATTGTAAGCATGATTTTCATTAGATGTCACACTGATTGTAAGCATGAGCAAATGGAAGATTAGGTTAGTGCGAAGCTTACCTTAAACCCTACCGCCGCCGTTGAAATGAGGTGAGCGTCGAGGGAAACATGGAGAACGACGGGAAAGCAATGTCGCGCCATCCGGCCTCCTCTTGTGGTGGGAGAACAAATACTCCTATGGCTCCGGCTGGCTCTGCACCCTAACGAACGGTATACCATACTCGATCGATTCGTTATCCTCTGGGTGCTCGGCCTTCGACCTGTACGCCCACCACCTCCGCCTGACTTGGCCTCGTGCAAATATGTCTGCTCCGTAGCTCAAAGGAGATACTCGATGAACTCAAAGAACTACGGCATGACTGACATCGAGGAGTACATTGCCGCCCTCATCACCGTCTTCTCGCTCTTTCGCATACATTGCCACATGGCCCTCACCGTCCTCGAAATCTCCCACTCATTGTCAAACCAAGTAAGGATCTCTTTCAACCTTTCTAACTTTGCCTGGTCGCCGCCGGTGATCTGCCTAATTCGCTGCTGCATCCTCTCCATAGATGTCCTTCTGAGTGGTCTAGTGCTAGCTTTGGAAGATGGGAGGAGAGACGGTGATCTTGCAATAGAGAAGAGGGAGAGGAGAGACGGTGGTTTTGGAATGGAGATGATGGAGAGGAGAGGAGGTGGTTTTGCAATGGATAAGAGGGAGAGGCGAGACGGTGGTTTTGGAATGGAGACTATGGAGAGGAGAGGAGGTGGTTTTGCAATGGAGAAGAGGGAGAGGCGAGACGGTGGTTTTGCAATGGAGATGATGGAGAGGAGAGCAACTGGTTTTGCAATGGAGAAGATGGAGAGGAGCGTGCGGCAGCGATTTAGGATTGGACGAGAGGGCCGGTGCACTGTGATTGGATCAAAATCAAAATCAATTCACCCTTCAATTAAGAAAGCGACCCCAGATTAACTAGTCTCCCTTTTATTCTAGGTCATAATTGACCATGATTTTCGCAAATAACATATATGTTATATGTTGCAAAAATAATATAATTTGAAAGTACATTCAGATACGAACCAAACGATATAATTTTTGGTGACATGCATTCACATTTTGCTTGTCAAATACAATACGTGGTCAAACTTTGACCCAAAATACACAAAACAAAAAAATACTTCCAAGACTAGCGCCGCTCTTGCGCTCTTCTCCTCTTAAACCACCGCCGCTCCTCTCCTGTTCCAATCTAAATCCAGCAACGCTCCTCTCCTCTTCCATTTCAGAACCACCGCCCCTCCTCTCCTATTCCAATCCAAAACCAGCGTCGCTTCTCTCCCGTTCTAATCCAAAACTAGCGCTGCTCCTCTCCCCTTCCATTCAAAAACCATTGCCAGCGAGTGAAGATGCTATGGAGAAGTAGATCGATGGAGGAGTACAATCGATACGTGAGGATCGCAGATAGCGACCCTGTGAAGCTAGCTAGGATGTTGGAGATATAGTCTTGGTTTGACAACAAGGACCAACTAGCAGCGACGGTGACATCCATGGCCAAATAGCTGCAACAAAGTGAAAAGGCAGTGATACTCCTGGAGGTAATCGCGCAGGAGTACATAGAGTTGCTCCTTGTGACAGCCTGATTTTGGCCCTTTCTTTTTCTTTTGTTCTTCTAAGGTTTTTGCCTGAGTTTTTCTTTTTCGTGGATTTGTGGTTTGGAAATTGAAGAAGATGACCTCTTCTTTGCTTCCAGAGTGGCTTGTCATTCCCAAATCTTTCCCTAGACCATGTCATTTCAATCCTAGCCCAAATCCCAATATTCTTTTTATTGGGATCCTTTTCTATTAAAGGAATAACTCAAATTACCTTAGGTTGTGAAGCAACCTATATTTCCCTCACTCCAAAAATTCCCAAATAATTCTCATAATTTTTTTGGGTCCTATCTTGATCATATATGGAAAAACTTTTCATTGCCATGTTCAAAAATAATTCCTCAATATTCCTTTTCCTATTCTTCCCTGAATGGCACTTTGTGAAGGAAGTGTCATTTATATTTTTCCTAGTGACTCCCAACCTTTTTGGGATGTTTATATGTCCAAATAATTGCCTCATGCACAAGTTCAAAATTATTTGCCTAGCCAATCTTCCTCGGTGATTTTTCAAAGTTTCTGTCAGACAGAAGGCTTTGTGAAGGAAGTACTATCTAGGAGTATCCAAATGAGATGAACTTTTGCACACTCCTTAACGTGCTCATATTAATCCCCTCCACCAATTTGCAGCCCTATCCAATCATCTATGTGAGCACAGGACCAAATCTTTGTTTCTGGCAATATTTTCAGGTTGTGAAGCAACTGCATTCTGTATTGCTTCAAAAATCCTGATAAATTACCAGATCATTATTCTACCCATAAAAAATCTCTCCACCCATTTTGGCATCATTTTATGGAGCCATTTAATCACCATAATTATTCCAAGTTTTTGTCCAGAAGAGATGTTTGTGAAGCAAGTGCTATTTTGGTTTGCCCATTTGGCATGAGCTTTTTACAGAATCTTTATATGTCCATATCATGAGGATTTGCCAAGTTTCATCCCATTCCATAACTCCATGTGAGTGCACCATCATGATCTAGTTTATGGACCATTTTGGTCAGTTGTGAAGCAACTGCAGTAAAACTTGGTCCATTTACCCTCAAAACCTCCAGCATGAAAGTCCTTCGATAGATAAACACCCCAGACAACTTATTTGGCTTCAAGCAATTCCCTGTTGATCACATTGAGCTGATAAAATTTACTGCAGTAAACTTCAAAGCTCACTAACCTTTTAACCACAGACGTTTTCACCAAGTTACCACCACAGTTCAAACCTACCCGGGAAGGACTATCATCTAGACAACATTTTGGGTGTTGTAGAGCATTGAATGCCCATGTTCACGTGGTGACTACGATGTTGGCATGCCTGTGCGCGCGCTCTGTATGCTGTGGCATGTCCAGAGCACTGTTTGTGCTGGACCCCCTCTTCCTCTCGTCGCCTTAGAGCCCGTGAGCATGTCCGTTGGCTTCCTCTCCTCGTCGTCATTCCCCTGGACCCCTCTCCCCCTCCGTCCGCTTCCTCACCGACGCTCGCTGCCGCGTGAACATGTGCGTATATGGAGTTTTGGATCCGTTTATCGCCGTCGTCTTCCTCCCTATGCCCCCTTGGCCTCCTATGCCCCGTGAGAGCCCCACTGCTCCTCCCTCGTCGCCTGCCTCCGAGCTCATGCACGCGAGCACGCGTCCACAGCGTTGGACACGCGTCCGCGGCGGTGCCAGCGCGGCAGCTCCTCCCCCGCCTATAAATGGCCACCCCCGAGGTGCCCCGACCTCACCAAGCTCTTCCTCACTCTCCCAGGAACCCGCCTAGCCATTTGCCCGAGCCCGGGAGTGCCTCCTCGCCGCAAACCATCGCCATGGCCGCCTTCGGGCTCCGCTCAAATTCGAGCAGCCCCGGGCTCCTCCCCTCCTTCTTCCACCTCCAGAGGCCCCCATCCACACCCAGGAGTCGCCCGAGCCCTTTCCCTCCTCCTCTAGTAGCCTGTGGCCACGAGCCCCAACTCCTCCCAAAGCCGTCACCGCCGGAGTCCACGCCCTGCTCGCCTCCAACCTCCTCGGCGTCCGTGCCCTGCAGGGATGGGTTCGCCTCGGTCTCCTCTACGTGTGGGTAGTCCGAGCGCTTCGAACGGTGGCCGGAGCCAGCCGGACGGGCGCCGGCGCCGGCGACTCCTCCCTCTATTCTGCGCCCGCGTCTGGGAAGAATAAGGAGGAGCGGGAGAGGGAGATGTCAGCCACGGGCCCCGCCAGTCAGTGGCTGGGCGTTGACCCAGTCCAGCCCACGTGGATAAGTGACGGGCCCCACCCCGTGGGACCCGCATGCGTCCGGCCCCGCCATTGTTCTAATGGATAAGGTGAAAGCGTATTTTCCCTGATTACGCTTTCACTTTTTCTGTTCAGGCCCCTGGTTCGAAATATTTTCATTACAGATGGGTCCCTGGAAGAAAACACTCAATAACTTTTTATCCGTAACTCCAAATGAGGTGATTCCAAAGCCTACTTCTTCATTTCGTTGAGCCCGTTCTATTGGTCATGCTTTCACTATGGTTTGACATTGTGAAAATGACCATTATGCCCTTGCCCTTATTCAGCCCCCTTTGAGAGAGAACGATTTCCGGTGATTCGTTCCGCGAGCTTCTGACACTTCTCCCCGGTGCCTTCTTCATCCCCAGGCAAGCCACAATACCCACTTGCATGATAGTCATGCAGTAGCCATGGTTTCCAACTTGAATCTTTATTAAGTATTTGCTTGTTGAAAAGATAGTTATCGTTGTTCCGGCGGTGTTCAGATTTGCATGTTCACTTTTGTGCTATATTGTCTTGTACTCTGTTATCATATTCTACCTACTAGTATTTCCTTTCATATGCTTATGCTTGCGAGTAGTACATGTTGATGTTGGTGATGGACATGCTAGTCAGTATGCCATGCTCAGTGGATATGATTTATTGTTTATATGGTGGATAGTTATGTGATACCCTCATGATGATGTTGATATCATGTTCATGCATTTTATCAAGGCTCGGCATATTTGCATTCAAGTTAACCGGATTAAATTGAACTTGAAAAATTGTTGGCTGAGTCATGGTGCCGCTGAATCGATGCTGACCAGTGCAACCACGCTTACCGGTATGGGACGGTCTTAACTGGGTCTATTGTCGTGCCTCTCGCCGGTGCCTCCAACGAGGGAAGGTTATGGGCGTGTTGTACCCTGGCCCGGTAAGCAGGCATAACCTTGTGTGCCCGTTGTTGAGTTGTTTGAGTTTTTGGATCCGTGTCCCTGTGTGGGACGGGCCACGACGGTGGTCGTTGTGTCTTGAGGTAGACACGGGGCCACCCATGACATAGCCCGGTAGGGAGTGAGTGGAGTGGACCGGAGAGTGTCATGGCAGTAGGACGGGTTTTTCGGAATGTTGTTGGTCCACACGAATGGGAGTGCGAGGCCATGGGTTCCGTAGTGTGGGTATAGTGTACTAACCTCTGCAGAGTGTATATTAAATCTATCGATAGCCGCGCCCGCGGATAAGGGCCCAGGTCGAAAGTAGGGTACACCATGAGTCAATAGTAATAAGAATAATGTGCTTAATAACAATGAGATAAGTTGGTTGTGATCGTCATAAGGATCACGGGCCATTTAGTGGTCGGGTTGTGATCGTCGTAAGGATCACGGGCCATTTAGTGGTCGGGTTGTGATCGCCGTGAGGATCACAGGCCATTTATTTTTCGGGTTGTGATCGCCGTCAGGATCACAGTTTGGGACCAAGTGTTGGTCGGGTTGTGATCACCGGAGAGATCACGGTGGTATCAAGGATACCGACATGTTGTATATTCGTGATGTTGTGCGAGAGTCGTGGGTAAAAATTAAGCTCCTTGTGGTCATTTATTGATTACTACGGTATTGTTTATACCAAGCTTGATTTGATCCTAAGATGATCGTGTGATGCCCGAGGTTGGTAAGTGATGCATGTGTTGGTTACGAGGTAACCCGAGCAGAAAAATTGGTGCATATAGTGTCATCATGTTGCTTGCTAGTATTGTTGGATTAATATGTTCATGTTGAGATAGTTGTATCATGTTTATGTAGGCCATGCCATGTTGCTATGATGATATCATGATAATCCATGCTTAACCTGTAATTTACATGTTGTTGTCTGTCTTGAATGCTTCTGGTTATTTGTGAGCTTGCAAGTACATGTACTGACCTGGCGTGTCATGCCAGTTTGAAAGTCATGCCGGATTTTATTGCTTGCTTGTCGTGGTTTCCATTCGTGCGATCTAGGATAAGCGTTCCAGCCAGAGTCCCTGCTGAGTGGAGTTCACCACCATCGCCGTTGTTCCGCTGCTAGAGTTATTTCGCTGCTTCGAGTTGTTCTACTGCTTGCATAGAGCAACTGACGATGGCGTAGTGTCGCCGAGCTGATGTTATTCATTGTAATATCAGATATCTTGTATTCATATTCGTGTAATAATAGAAGGATGGTTTGTTCTATGCTAGGCTGTGCCGTATTCCAGAAGACTTCATCTCGATCTCTGGGCTGGAATACGGGGCATTCCAGTTTTCTCTGAGCCGGGGTGCCACAGGCTTGGTATCATAGTAGGTCTGGCTGTAGGACGCCCTAGACCGCGCGAACGTTAGAAATCGGTAGTATAGAGTCTGGCTTGATGATTGCACTTGGTTGCTGCATTTGTTTGTCACATAGCATCCATATAGCCTTAGTATTCGTGATAACGGTTTATCTGGTGAGTGTAGCTGGCATCAGTTCGGATCCACTACAGCTCAACCTTTGCATTTCCCTAGTCCCTTTTTCTTTCGGTGTTTGGTGTCATTTCTGTCCCAGCAGAGTGATGCCAAGTGATCCCGACACTGTTTGCAAAAATAGTGCTCAGGTATCATGCTGATGTCTTTCTTTTAGTCCCGCCTATCGTTTCGGTGATGGACATGCTTCTATCCCGAATCGTTCTTTTATTTTGTCGTGTTGGCAACCCTTAATGATCTTAGTTATCAAGAAAGGGCAATGTCAGCAGCCTCAGTTTTTCCCCGCTATCCTATTTTTTGGACGAGTACGGATCTTTCTCCGTCCACTTGATAATAATGTGGTTGCGACCTTCGTGTCCCACTGCATGGTTACCAAGTACGTCCTCGCCTCTGAGCTATTTCAGGTTGCTGCCTAGCTAAGCTAGCACTTGGTGTAGCAATGTTTACACCAATTCTTCCACACATTTATTCGTCCTCGTGCACATCGTCACAGCATATTAGACCGCAATACCGGAGTTTCCGCGAGATTTGTGTGCTTAGGTGTGCATGCATATTATTGTGTGAGTAGCAGTAATATGTGATGATTGCTTGATTAATTATCTTTGTAGTATGCTTGTGTGCTTTTGTTTTAGTCATTTCTGTTGTTCCTTTCTTTGGGCCTTCGGTGTTACAAATTTTTCCCCTATTAAAGTTGCTCGTCAGCCGACACCGGACCCGAAGAGTCAGCAAGAAATGCATATATTTGGAAACTCAGCTAAAAAAATGGAATTATCAGCAAATATCTCGTCTGAATGCAAAAGAAATCCTGGGTGGACCGTCAATATCAAGTTTGTATTAGCGTGGACTCATCACGACAAAATGATTAAATTAGCAAGAAGATAAATGGTGTGCAAGGTTGACAGAATATTATCAAAGGTATGGCTCAGATACAAGTTTAATTTTTCGTTGAGGATGATTTTGGAACTTGATGTACCTGGAAGCAAGCAAAAATATGGCATGTACTCAGAAAGGAGGATAGTCCTGCCAAACCCTGTTTCATACAAGAAATCAACATCAGAAATATTAAGATGGTATGTATATGTGGTACTCGGCCCACATATCACAATAAGAAGCTTCTGGTGGAAGCAACCCAATCTTCCCTCACAAAATACCAGAGAAGTTTCCAAGCCAAGATTCATCTATCTTCCTCGGTATGATACATGGATGACTTCTCGTGCAAGGTACCCTGTCTTCTTCAGTAAGCAACCGCAAAAGCTTTCGGCATAAGGTACCGAGTCTTTCCCCAGCAAAGTCTTTGAGGGGGTAAGCTTCTCAAGCACGATATTTGATCTTCTTCAGCAAGCTGTCCAATGAAAGTTTCGAACACAAGGCAACCAATCTTCCTCAGTAAGACATTGGTACAAGGTAGTACGCTATGAATCGACAGCATATGGAAGTGAATCCCAAGAATCAGATCCGCAACAGTTTGGTGAGAATCAAGAATCAGTCAGAATACACATCTGTCTTGGAATCAGGTCCTCATATATATGCAATGAGCATACCATCAAGATCTTACAAGTCACTCGGATGAGGATCTGATAACCACGTGAGGATGGTTAATAGAAGAAAGCCAGTATACACCGCAGTGTGACAAAGGATTATGAGGATTGACGACCTCAGTGGGCTCAGTACAAGTACCTAGGAATCTAGAAAATGATCCTGATAAGCCCTTGTCCCCTTTTCTCCAATGACGGCACCACGCCTGTGATCTGAGCTGTTTCTAGCTATCCGGGGTGGATGCCGATTTTTATTTCTCTCTTCAACAACTGTCATGAGTTCTGAGCTGCTTTCCGGCCGTCTCGTACAGCTGTTGAATTTCTTTTTGTGACAGTAGCCCTATAGCTGCTTTTTGGCTATTTTAGGGAGCTGCCGCCTTCTTCTTATCGACCCGGTCTCATGCTCTGAGCTGCTTTTCGGCCGTCCTGAGCCGTGGTTGAGTTATTTCAGTAATGTCCCAGATCTGAGTTGTAAAGACCGTTCTGGTGGCTACTGATTTATTTGCTGATTTCTTGCAAGGGTTTCTGATGATCATTTCCCAACGATCAGAAAATGAGAGGTGTTGAACCTGCTATTTAATGGGTTATTACCCTATCAGAAAAATGAGGATAAGCTACAATTGCCAAAAAAATTGCACCGACAGTACCTATGGTCATACAAAGAAACAATATGGCCCAGCTCTTTCAGCCAAAGATCCAGACCAAGAAAACAATAATGAAGGAGCAAGACCAGTGATGCAGGTATGAAAATTGTACACGACCCCATGGTGCATATTCCCCGGATAATCTAAGTCCGTATTGATCCACATGGATATGCCTACAGCATAAGTAATCGGCATGAGCAATAACAGTCTGGAAGCCTGAGTCCTCACTTATATGAATCATCACGGATAGCATGTCGTGGACAAAATTTTTCCGTCAGAACCACCATCAGTCAAGTCTGCAGATATTATCATACAGGCCAAACCCTTTATGATGGCCATGACAGGAGACAATCAAATATTTGGTACGGATCCGATACTCACGACAGTGTAACCAGTTAAGATGATTCAGAAACTTCTACGGTTATGTTTTAACTCACTGTTGGAACCCAAAGGACTTGCATTTAGTGGAGAAACCCAATGCAATGAGTCAGAGCTTGAGTTTTCATCATAAAAATCTGATCATCATTACATGAAAGGTTGTCAGTGCCGGGTGGCACACCCAGCGGAAATCACTTTTGGATTTGTGAGACGGACATATATTTCAGTTGTGATAATTAAATCACACTCAGCTAGTCAGCAGATCTAAAAAGAAATTGGAGCCTATATAGAATTAGCAAACCATGTGAGATCTGTCAGAATGTGGATATAGTAAAGCAAACCACCCTAGGGCCAGTCAGATAAAAATTTAGTGGGAACAACAATAAAGGAAAAAGGATACCCGAGTTGGAAACGGTTTCCTTAAGTCAGAATATTCATACTAGTTCCCTGAGCAACCAAATCTCGAGGGTGAGATTTCTTTAAGGGGGTAAGGTTTGTGATAGCCTGATTTTGGCCCTTTCTTTTTTCTTTTGTTTTTCCGAGGTTTTTGCCTGAGTTTTTCTTTTTCGTGGCTTTGTGGTCTGGAAACTGAAGAAGATGACCTCTTCTTTGCTTCCAGAGTGGCTTGTCATTCCCAAATCTTTCCCTAGACCCTGTCATTTCCATCCTAGCCCAAATCCCAATATTTTTTTATTGGGAATATTCCTTTTCTATTAAAGGAATAACTCAAATTGCCTTAGGTTGTGAAGCAACCTATATTTCCCTCACTCCAAAAATTCCCAAATAATTCTAATAAATTGTTTGGGTCATATATTGATCATATATGGCAAAACTTTTCATTGCCCTGTTCAAAAATAATTCCCCAATATTCCTTTTCCTATTCTGCCCTGAATGGCACTTTGTGAAGGAAGTGTCATTTATATTTTTCCTAGTGACTCCCAACCTTTTTGGGCATGTTTATATGTACAAATAATTTCCTCATGCACAACTTCAAATTTATTTGCCCAAGCAATCTTCCTCAGTGAATTTTCAAAGTTTCTGTCACACATAAGGCTTTGTGAAGGAAGTACTAGCTAGGAGTATCCAAATGAGATGAACTTTTGCACACTCCTTAATGTGATCATATTAATCCGCTCCACCCATTTGCAGCCCCATCCAATCATCTATGTGAGCACAGGACCAAATCTTTGTTTCTGGCAATATTTTCAGGTTGTGAAGCAACTGCATTTTGTATTGCTTCAAAAATCCTGATAAATTACCAGATCATTATTCTACCCATAAAACATCTCTCCACCCATTTTGGCATCATTTCATAATTATTCCAAGTTTCTGCCCAGAGGAGATGTTTGTGAAGCAAGTGCTATTTTGGTTTGCCCATTTGGCATGAGCATTTTACAGCATCTTTATATGTCCATATCATGAGGATTTGCCAAGTTTCATCCCATTCCATAACTCCATGTGAGTGCACCATCATGATCTAGTTTCTGGACCATTTTGGTCAGTTGTGATGCAACTGCAGTAAAACTTGGTCCATTTACCCTCGAAACCTCCAGGATGGAAGTCCTTCGATAGATAAACAGCCCAGACAACTTATTTGGCTTCAAGCAATTCCCTGTTGATCACATTGAGCTGATAAAGTTTACTGCAGTAAACTTCAAAGCTCACTAACCTTTTAACCACAGACGTTTTCACCAAGTTACCACCATAGTTCAAACCTACCCAGGAAGGACTATCAGCTAGACAATATTTTGGGTGTTGTAGAGCATTGAATGCCCATGTTCACATGGTGACTACGACGCTGGCATGCCTGTGCGCGCGCTCTGTGCGTTGTGGCGTGTCCAGAGCACTATTTGTGCTGGACCCCCTCTTCCTCTCGTCGTCTTAGAGCCCGTGAGCATGTCCGTTGGCTTCCTCTCCTCGTCGCCATTCCCCTAGACCCCTCTATCCCTCCGTCCGCTTGCTCAGTTTTGGATCCGTTCGTCGCCGTCGTCTTCCTCCCTGCGCCTCCTTGGCCTCATATGCCCCGTGAGAGCCCCACTGCTCCTCCCTCGTCGCCTGGCTCCGAGCTCATGCACACGAGCACGCGTCTGCGGCGCCGGACACGCGTCTGCGGTGGTGCCAGCACGGTAGCTCCTCCCCCACCTATAAATGGCCACCCCCGAGGTGCCCCGACCTCACCAAGCTCTTCCTCGCTCTCCCAGGAACCCGCCTAGCCATTTGCTCGAGCCCCGGAGTGCCTCCTCGCCTCAAACCATCGCCATGGCCGCCGTCGGGCTCCGCTCAAATCCGAGCAGCCCCGGGCTCCTCCCCTCCTTCTTCCACCTCTAGAGGCCCGCATCCACACCCTAGAGTCGCCCGAGCCCTTTCCCTCCTCCTCTGTTAGCCTGTGGCCACAAGCCCCAACTCCTCCCGAAGCCATCACCGCCGGAGCCCACGCCCTACTCGCCTCCAACCTCCTCGGTGTCCGTGCCATGCGGGGACGGGTTTGCCTCGGTCTCCTCTATGCGTGGGTAGTCCGAGCGCTCCGAACGGTGGTCGGAGCCAGCCGAATGGGCGCCGGTGCCGGCGACCCCTCCCTCTGTTCTGCACCCGCGTTGGGGAAAAAGGAGGAGCGGGAGAGGGAGATGCCAGCCGCAGGCCCCGTTAGTCAGTGGCTGGGCGTTGACCCAGCCCAGCCCACGTGGATAAGTGACGGGCCCCACCCCATGGGACCCGCACGCGTCTGGCCCCGCCACTGTTCTAAAGGATATGGTGAAAGCATATTTTCCCTGATTACGCTTTCACTTTTTCTGTTCAGGCCCCTAGTTGAAAATATTTTCATTACAGATGGGTCCATGGCAGAAAACACTCCATAACTTTTTATCAGTAACTACAATTGAGGTGATTACAAAGCCCACTTCTTCATTTCGTTGAGCCCGTTCTGTTCGTCATGATTTCACTATGGTTTGACACTATGAAAATGACCATTATGCCCTTGCCCTTATTCATCCCCCTTTGAGAGAGAACGATTTCCGGCGATTCTTTCCGTGAGCTTCTTACACTTCTCCCCGGTGCCTTCTTCATCCCCAGGCAAGCCACAATACCCACTTGCATGATTGTCATGCAGTAGCCATGGTTTTTAACTTGAATCTTTATTAAGTATTTGCTTGTTGAAAAGATGGTTATCGTTGTTCCGGCGGTGTTCAGATTTGCATGTTCACTTTTGTGCTATATTGTCTTGTACTCAGTTATCATGTTCTACCTGCTAGTATTTCCTTTCATATGCTTATGCTTGCGAGTAGTACATGTTGATGTTGGTGATGTCCATCCTAGTCAGTATGCCATGCTCAGTGGATATGATTTATTGTTGATATGGTGGATAGTTATGTGATACCCTCATGATGATGTTGATATCAAGTTCATGCATTTTATCATGGCTCAGCATATTTGCATTCAAGTTAACCGGATTAAATTTAAGTTGAACAACTGTTGGCTGAGTCATGGTGCCGCTGAATTGATGCTGACCAGTGTAACCACGCTTACCGGTATGGGACGGTCCTAACTGGGTCTATTGTCATGCCTCTCGCCGGTGCCTCCAACGAGGGAAGGTTATGGGCATGTTGTACCCTGGCCCGGTAAGCAGGCATAACCTTGTGTGTCCGTTGTTGAGTTGTTTGAGTTTTTGGATCCGTGTCCCCATGTGGGATGGGCCACGACGGTGGTCATTGTGTCTTGAGGTAGACACGGGGCCACCCATGACTTAGCCCCGTAGGTAGTGAGTCGGAGTGGCCGGGAGAGTGTCATGGCAGTAGGACGGTTTTGTCGGAACGCTATTGGTCCACCCGAATCGGAGTGCAAGGCCATGGGTTCCGTAGTGTGAGTATAGTGTACTAACCTCTGCAGAGTGTATATTAAATCTATTGATTGCCGCGCCCGCGGATAAGGGCCCAGGTCAAAAGTAGGGTACACCATGAGTCAATAGTAATAAGAATAATGTGCTTAATAACAATGAGATAAGTTGGTTGTGATCGCCATAAGGATCACGGGCCATTTAGTGGTCGGGTTGTCATCGCCGTAAGGATCACGAGCCATTTAGTGGTCGGCTTGTGATCGCCGTAAGGATCACGGGCCACTTGTTGGTCGGGTTGTGATCGCCGTAAGGATCACGGTTTGGGACCAAGTGTTGGTCGGGTTGTGATCACCGGAAAGATCACGATGGTATCGAGGATACCAAGATGTTGTATATTTGTGATGTTGTGCGAGAGTCGTGGGTAAAAATCAAGCTCCTTGTGGTCATTTATTGATTACTACGGTATTGTTTATACCAAGCTTGATTTGATCCTAAGATGATCATGTGATGTCCGAGGTTGGTAAGTGATGCATGTGTTGGTTACGAGGTAACCCGAGCAGAAAAATTGGTGCATATAGTGTCATCATGTTGCATGATAGTATTGTTGGATTAATATGTTCATGTTGAGATAGCTGTATCATGTTTATGTTCGTCATGCCATGTTGCTATGATGCTATCATGATAATCCCTGCTTAACCTATAATTGCCATGCTGTTGTCTGTCTTGAATGCTTCTGGTTATTTGTGAGCTTGCAAGTACATTCAATGTACTGACCTGGCATGTCATGCCAGTTTGAAGGTCATGCCGGATTTGATTGCTTGCTTGTCGTGGTTTCCGTTCGTGGGAGCTAGGATAAGCGTTCCAGCAAGAGTCCCTGCAGAGTGGAGTTCACCACCGTCGCCGTTGTTCCACTGCTAGAGTTATTCCGCTGCTTCGAGTTGTTCTGCTGCTTGCATAGAGCAACTGAGGATGGCGTAGTGTCGTCGTGCTGATGTTATTCATTGTAATATTGGAAACCTTGTATTCATATTTGTGTAATAATAGAAGGCTGGTCTGTTCTATGCTAAGCAGTGCCATATTCCAGAAGACTTCATCTTGATCTCTGGGCTGGAATACAAGGCGTTCCGATTTTCTCTGAGCCGGGGTTCCACACTCCTCTAGGCCATGGAGCAAACAGATTCACCGAATCCGATTGTGAGGGAGCGGTGGTGGGAGTATTGATCCCAGATGGAGCATCCACCAGAGATTGAAGGATCGAGCATCTACAGGGTGCCATTTGTGAGGGTGTCATGCCAGAGCGAGCCGGTGGAGTCTTCGTTGACCGAACCCAACGGCAAGAGGAGAAAAGCAGTTGGCCCGACGACGCTTCCCCGCCATCCTCTCCCTCGCTGTTCGCATCATCTCACGCGGCGGTTGTCTGCCGCCGAGCAATAGGAGGGCACTGCCCCCCCCCCCCCATCCCAATAGTCGAGAAGGTTGTGAATTGTTAGGAGGAGCTTAGGGTTGTCAGTATTTGCATGTTGTGAATTGTGTTTTGTGTTGTGTATTTTGAGAGTACTTTCAGATATGAATGTCTTTTGACTTTCAGATTTGCAGTATTGAGCATATGAAGTATTTTATGAATTTTAGAGATCTATTTTTAGCACTTAAAAAATGTAGTTTCATAGGAGTATAAAAGTGCAGACAATGTGATTCTCACAGAAGAAACTGCAAGTTTCAGTTTCAGATAAGAAACTACAAGTTCAGTGTCAGATAAGAAACTTCAACTTTTAGAGGCAGAGCATTTATATTAACACGGTCTTTTCAAACAGTGTTAACATCATGTTGGAAGTTTTATTCATGGTCGAAAATGGAACTACCAGCCAGTTAACATCATGCATATCAACATTCATGCATAGCACCTCTTCATATGATGCACAGTCAAAAAGATATGCTATTTTCAAAATGCCCACACAATGTCGAGTGTGCGAAAAATAGAGAAAACGAGGGACGAAGTTTTGGCAAGTGTTGGACGTGGTGTGGGTAGATGAGAATGGGGACCCACATGTCAATAAAGGCAAGGGCAAAAAATTTGGAGATATTTTCCCTGCATCAGGTGGAATCGAACCCACGCGGAACAGCTGTCGGGTAGTGTCACTTGGCCACTAGGCTAGTTCTGTACTTTCGTTACTAATAAGACACTTCCTCAGGTGGTCGGATCTCCTCCTGCGCCTTTGTGTGCTCGCTGCGGCACCACTGTCTGCCATTGTGAACATGCTAAACAAACGAGAGAAATCTGGAGAGGACTGCACATGGAGAGGCGGACAGTCGGGACTCACCAGGTCGATGGCCGTACGCAAGCAAGTGCCTCATCGAAAAAAATACTTCCTCCTAATGCTGTACTGACATTGGGGTCCACGGGTTTGTCAACGTAGTTAAATTTTTAGGTGCTTCAACGTAGTTACTATAGGAGACAAATTATCAACGAAGCTGGGGAGCTGTCAGGTATCATTTATTATCACTGGGGCAGCAAGTATTAGCTGGGTTTTGGGCTGCCCCGTCTAGGCTTTCTTTTTTACATGCGTAGCCCACGACATGCCTGTATGTATTTTCTTGAGGGTCGTCATGTATCGACCGGCCTATGGACCTCCCATCCAAGGTTTTATTTTTCTTGAAACATCAGCAGCCCAATTTATGTATTTTTTTTGAAGAAAACGAAGAGGTTTGTTCTATTTTTCTATATAAGAATAGGAACGCCTGGTCCAACTTATGTTTCCCTTCTAACTATATTATATAAATTTAAATTATTTTATATGTTATTATATATTATTGTTATTGTCATCATATATTCAACAGATACTTACTTATGTAAGAAAACAATATCCCACATCTTATTAACTTATAAATATAATTTCTAAATAATAAAATCCTGGATTTTTTTGGCAACGAAAATCCTGGTGATTGTCTACAAAAGCTTGGTAAGATTTAAGGACCAATGTAATAATAAATTACTTATTATTTAAACATATTTATAAAAATGCTCAGCCCTGTTTATTTTTTGATAACATTGTTGCACGCAACCCAACATTATAATTAGAATCAGGCCAGCAAAATCGTGTATTTCGAGAAAGTGCAAATGGCTTGTAATTTTTTAGGAAAAAAATAAATGGGCCGCATGGATGCTAAATTATTTGTTCACCTAGGCCAGCTAATGGACTGTAATTCTAAAAAAAAAGATCAAATTGACTGTAAATTCTACCCCGCAAAAAACCTTGTAAATTCTGAAAAAATGGGTTGAATACATGCCACATTTTTGGAGGATGAAATTTGGGCCAATAGGTTGAAGCCAACGCAAGTCTTTGTCAACTTAGTCACAAATGATTCTAACATCGTTAGCCATTGGATTTACATCCAACGACCGGTATCCATATTCAATCTCTCGTCTTCTTCCTCCAGCGCTGCCGGGACCACCGGCTCCCGCCTCCTCCTACTAGCAGCTCTTCTTAGCACGCTTCGCTGTGAAGCACTACTCCACCATTGGCAAGGCCATCCCTCCACCCCTCCACACCTCATGTTCTTCTCCACCGACTGCCGAACCACACCGCACCAGAACCAGTTAACCCTCGTACACCTCTCCGTCTGTGAATCTACTCCTGCATCTTCCCATCTCCGGCTCGTTGTTGTTCGGGGCCTCGCCGTCGTCCACCACCTTGGATGCGCTCGCCGCGGAGTGGTCAACGTGGTCAACGAACGACACCATCGGAAGTAGACTGTGCGTGGAGAGGCTGACAGCTGGGTCCACAGCCACACGCAAGGAAATGCATCCTTATTACACGCAAAATAATGATTCTTCCACCTGACAGCTGGGACCCACTGGAAGAGACTCTGTATTTCGTGAAAAAAATGTTGCCCTCGCTGACAGGTCGGACCCACCAACTTATCTTTGCATGCAAGGAAGTGTCTCCTTATTACGCACAAAAAAATGAATACCCCAGCTAGCTGGGACCCACCATAGTGGGAGGCTGACTTGTGGGCCAACTAAGTAGACGGGGACGGAGGGCTTTGTCAACTCAGTCAATATGAACGATTCTAGCTCCAGTGACCGTACAATGTCCATCCAACGGCTGTAGTGCTTCTTCAACCTCTGGTCCTCTTGCTCCAGTCACCCAAACCAGTGCCGGTCATGTCACGTGCTCTTGCCTCCCATGGCCGGCTGTGATGCCGCGGAGGTCTCACCGCCCCTACTACTCCCACCGCTGGCCAGGCCATCCCTCTACTCACCCACACCCCCTGTTATTTTGCAGCGACGGAAGCCTCACACCGCAGCCGAACTAGTGAACCCTCGTACTCCTCTCCGCGTGGGCATCCACTGCCGCTTCTTCCCCGGCTCCGTGTCGTCCCCTTCCTAGGCCTCGCCGTCGTCCACCGCCCTCGTGCTCTCGGTGCAGCGTGGTCAACATGGTCAAGGAACGACTTCCATTGGAAGAGTACAGTACGTGGAGAAGCTGACATGTGGGTCCATGACAGCTGCAAGGAATTGGCTCCTTATTACACGCAAAGTAGTTATTCCTCCATCTGACAGTAGGGACCCACTGGACAGGCCACTGTATTTTGCGAAAAAAACATTTCCCCCTGGCTGCTGGGAGCCACCAGCTACATCTTTGCATGCAAGGAAGTGTGTCCATATTACGGGCAAAAAAATGATTGGCCCCCCTGACTGTTGGGACCCACCAGCTATATCTTCGCACGCAAGGAAGTGCCTGACAGTCGGGACCCACCTGGTCGAAGCGTATGTAGTGTTGTCATTCTGGTCGCGAACATGTACGTACATACTAGTCGATGTAGAGGCGCGCACGTGTCGTAGTAGAGGTGCGCACGTAGCATATACACGTACATACAGTGGCCAGGGTGCAAGAAAGTAAATACGGCCAAATACGTACATACGGGCGGGGTCTCGAACGCCAACTCGCGCATACGTGTGGCCATGGCTCGTGTACAAGGCTGAGTCGGATCAGAGAAACTACGTCGTTGTCGTGTTCATGGGGAGCCAACTGGCTGGGTCGGAACGGGATGTGTTGTCATGTTCATCGGGAGGGCTTGGACGGAACAACCGATGGAAACGAGGTCTGGCGTACTACAGAACAGAGGAAACGGCCTTGTGTTCGACCGGCCACAGTCGAAACGGGATCCTGTTCATCAGGAGGGGTCTGGCATACCGCAAAACATAGGAAACGAACTTCTATTGGACCTCCTACGGTCGAAACAGGGTCCTGTTCATCGGGAGGGGTGTGGCGTACAGCAAAACGGAGGAAACGGACTTGTGTTGGAGCGCTACGGTTGAAATGGGGGTCTTGTTCATCGGGAGGGGTGTGGCATACCGTAAAACAGGACTCCAAGGGATACCGTTCATCTCCACCGTCGACCTCCTCCAGCCTCCACGAGCTACTATTCATCCACCGTCGACCTCCTCTAGCCTCCACCTGCGACTGTTCATCCACGGGCTCCTGTTCATCCAACATCCATTGCGCGCTCCTACACCGGCTACTGTTCAACCAGCCCTCTCCATGCGGTCATGTTCAACCACCCCTACACAGGCTACTGTTCATCCAGCCCTCCACCGGCTACTGTTCAACCAGCACTCCACGGGGGTCCTATTCATCCAGCCCTCCACGGGGTCCTGTTCATCCACCCCCAACCGGCTCGATCGGGGTCCTGTTCATCTAGCGGCAACAGCCTCTACTACCACAGGGTCCTGTTCATCCAACCCCCCACCGGGAACAGTTTATCCAGCCCCCAACAATGCTCACTATTAATCATGAGGCAGCATCGATCGGCTTCAGTTAGCAGCAGTAGCGAAGGAATCGCTCGATCAGGTTCAGTTAACAACCATCGATCGATCGTTCGGGTTATGTAACGCGTAGCCTATAGTGCAATCGCTCGGGTTCAGTAGGCGAACGCCTCGCTCGAGTTCAGTTAGAGCCCAATGCCTCGCACCCACACGCGTGCGTGTACGAGAGAAACGCGCAAACCTCCGTGCATCGCTCGGCCCCGACCACCCACCGTAACCGGGAACACCCTGATATTTCCTCGCCCTCGGTTCTACCACGGTTTTTATGTCATGGACGACCCAAAGAATGTCATGCAGCTGCATCTCCGGCCCGCCCAGGACAAAAAGCCCATTTTCTATCATGATTTTTTGTCATAGAAGTTGGAGCCCACCACATCTATGATGATACTAGGTTTTGTCACAATTATCGTCATAGGAGTGTCATAAGTATGACAGAAAAAAATTCGTTCGGCCCAAAATGTCATGGATGTGTCTTTTTTTTGTAGTGCAGTCTTCTGTTCTTTGTTCACCTTGTTAAGTGTTGTCTTGCTAGTCTTGTATTTTGCCTTATCATGCCCCGCCAAGCCCTGTCGCAGGCGTGGCTATGACTGCCCATGCACAAGTAAGGCGTATAGAAGAGCCCGTACTTTTGTACACCGTCACCTTGCTGCCCCTACTGTCACTTGGAAAGGACACCGCAAGATTGAACCCAAAGCTAAGCACTTCTCCCATTGCAAGAAAAACCAATCTAGTAGGCCAAACTAAACTGATCAATTCGAATAGACTTGCAAAGATATCAAATCATGCATATAAGAATTCAGAGAATATTCAAATAATATTCATAGATAATTTGATCATAAATCCACAATTCATCGGATATCGGCAAACACACCGCAAAATAGTATTACATCGAATAGATCTCCAAGAACATCAAGGAGAATGTGGTATTGAGAATCAAAGAGAGGGATGAAGCCGTCTAGCTACTAGCTATGGACTCGTAGGTCTATGGTAAACTACTCACGCTTCATCGGAAGGGCAACAATGTTGATGTAGAAGCCCTCCATGATCGAATCCCCCTCCGGTAGGACGACGGAAAAGGTCCCTAGATGGGATCTCATGGGTACAGAAGGTTGTGGCGGTGGATAAGTGTTTTCTTGGCTCCCCTTGATGGTTTTGGGGTATATGAGTATATCTAGGTGAAAGAATTAGGTCAGGAGACCCACGAGGGGCCCACAAGATAGGGGGCGTGCCCTGCAGCCTTGTGGCCACCTCGTGGCTCCTTCGACTTCATCTCCAAGTCTCCTGGTTTGCTTCTGGTCCAAGAGAGATCACCGTGAAAGTTTTATTCTGCTTGGACTCTGTTTGGTATTCCTTTTCTGCGGAACTCAAAAACAGGCAAAAAACAGAAATTAGCACTGGGCTCTAGGTTAATAGGTTAGTCCCAAAAATAGCATATTAATGCATAGAAAATATTCAAAACTCATAATATAATAGCATGGAACAACCAAAAATTATAGATACATTGGAGACGTATCAGTTGGCAGCGGAGGAAGACTCGGCATGCCCCCGACGTAGCAGTTCAGGCAGTCCCTTCTAAACTGTGTACACGTACGTACACCAAATGCCAAAAAATACGGCCGCGTACGTACGTACGGCCAGGGCTCGTGTACATGGTTAGGCAGCCTACGACAACAATGGTGTCGTGTTCATCGAGAGCCAACCGACTTGGACGGAACAGACGAAACGAGGTCTGGCGTACCACAGAATGGAGGAAACAAGCCTTCTATTTGACCCTGTATGGTCGAAACGGGGTCCTATTCATCGGGGAGGGTCTGGCGTACCGCAGAACAGAGGAGACGGACTTGTGTTCGACCGTGTACAGTCAAAACGGGATCCTGTTCATCGGGAGGGGTCTGGCGTATCGCAAAACAGAGGAAATGGACTTGTGTTGGAGTGCCTATGATCGAAACAGGGTCCTTTTGATCGGGGGGGCGTGGCATACCGCAAAATGGAGGAAACAGACTTGTGTTAGAGCGCCTACGGTTGAAACGGGGTCCTATTCATCCACCATCTACTGCCTCGCTCCAGCCTCCACGGGCTACTGTTCATCCACCGTCGACCTCCTCTAGTCTCCACGGGCTACTATTCATCCACGGCTACTGTTCATCCAGCCTCCACCAGCTGGTGTTCATAGAGCCTCCACGGGGTCCTGTTCATCCACCCAACCGGCTGGGGTGCGGCGTCCTCCTCGAGGTCCTGTTCATCCAGCGGCATCGGCCTACTACCATGGGGTCTTGTTCATCCAACCCCCACATGGAAACTGTGTTGGGGAACGTTGCAGAAAACAAAAATTTTCCTACTCGTTTCACCAAGATCATCTAGGAGTTCATCTAGCAACGAGTGATTAGATGCATCTACATACCTTTGTAGATCGCAAGCGGAAGCGTTCAAAAGAACGGTGATGATGTAGTCGTACTCGACGTGATCCAAATCACCGATGACCAGCGCCGAACGGACGGCACCTCCGCGTTCAACACACGTACGGAACAGCCACGTCTCCTCCTTCTTGATCCAGCAAGGGAGGGAGGAGAGGTTGAGGGAGATGGCACCAGCAGCAGCACGACGGCGTGGTGTTGATGGAGCTGCAGTACTCCGGCAGAGCTTCGCTAAGCACTATGGAGGTGGAGGAGGTGTTGGAGAGGGAGAAGGAGGCAACCAAAGGCCAAGGTGTTCAGGTATGAAGTCCCTCCTCTCCCCCACTATATATAGGAGGGCCAAGGGGGGGTGGCCGGCCCTAGGATATCCAATCTCCTAGGGGGTGCGGCGGCCAAGGGGGGTTTCCCTCCCCCCCAAGGCACCTAGGAGGTGCCTTACCCTCCTAGGACTCTTGCCCCCTTAAACCCTAGGCGCATGGGCCTATGTGGGGCTGGTGCCCTTGGCCCATTAGGCCAAGGCGCACCCCCTTACAGCCCATGTGGCCCCCCGGGACAGGTGGACCCACCCGGTGGATCCCCGGGACCCTTCCGGTGGTCCCGGTACAATACCGATAACCCCGAAACTTGTCCCGATGCCCGAAACAGGACTTCCCATATATAAATCTTTACCTCCGGACCATTCCGGAACTCCTCGTGACGTCCGGGATCTCATCCGGGACTCCGAACAACATTCGGGTTACTGCATATACATATCCCTACAACCCTAGCGTAACTGAACCTTAAGTGTGTAGACCCTACGGGTTCGGGAGACAAGCAGACATGACCGAGACGACTCTCCGGTCAATAACCAACAGCGGGATCTGGATACCCATGTTGGCTCCCACATGCTCCACGATGATCTCATCGGATGAACCACGATGTCGAGGATTCTATCAACCCCGTACGCTATTCCCTTTGTCTATCGATATGTTACTTGCCCGAGATTCGATCGTCGGTATCCCAATACCTCGTTCAATCTCGTTACCGGCAAGTCACTTTACTCTTACCTTAATGCATGATCCCGTGACCAGACACTTGGTCACTCTGAGCTCATTATGATGATGCATTACCGAGTGGGCCCAGTGATACCTCTCCGTCATACGGAGTGACAAATCCCAGTCTTGATCCATGTCACCCAACAGACACTTTTGGAGATGCCCGTAGTCTACCTTTATAGTCACCCAGTTACGTTGTGACGTTTGGCATACCCAAAGCACTCCTACGGTATCCGGGAGTTACACGATCTCATGGTCTAAGGAAAAGATACTTGACATTGGAAAACTCTAGCAAACGAACTATACAATCTTGTGCTATGTTTAGGATTGGGTCTTGTCCATCACATCATTCTCCTAATGATGTGATCTCGTTATCAATGACATCCAGTGTCCATAGTCAGGAAACCATGACTATCTGTTGATCAACGAGCTAGTCAACTAGAGGCTCACTAGGGACATGTTGATGTCTGTTATTCACACATGTATTACGATTTCCGGATAACACAATTATAGCATGAATAAAGACAATTATCATGAACAAGGAAATATAATAAAAATGCTTTTATTATTGCCTCTAGGGCATATTTCCAACAGTCTCCCACTTGCACTAGAGTCAATAATCTAGTTACATTATGATGAATCGAACACCCATGGAATTCTGGTGTTGATCATGTTTTGCTCTAGGGAGAGGTTTAGTCAATGGATCTGCTACATTCAGGTCCGTATGTACTTTACAAATCTCTATGTCTCCATCTTGAACATTTTCACGAATGGAGTTGAAGCGACGCTTGATGTGCCTTGTCTTCTTGTGAAACCTGGGCTCCTTGGCAAGTGCAATAGCTCCAGTGTTGTCACAGAAGAGCTTGATCGGCCCCGACGCATTGGGTATGACTCCTAGGTCAGTGATGAACTCCTTCACCCATATTGCTTCATGTGCTGCCTCCGAGGCTGCCATGTACTCCGCTTCACATGTAGATCCCGCCACGACGCTTTGCTTGCAACTGCACCAGCTTACTGCCCCACCATTCAAAATATACACGTATCCGGTTTGTGACTTAGAGTCATCCAGATCTGTGTCGAAGCTAGCGTCGACGTAACCCTTTACGACGAGCTCTTCGTCACCTCCATAAACGAGAAACATTTCCTTAGTCTTTTTCAGGTACTTCAGGATATTCTTGACCGCTGTCCAGTGTTCCTTGCCGGGATTACTTTGGTACCTTCCTACCAAACTTACGGCAAGGTTTACATCAGGTCTGGTACACAGCATGGCATACATAATAGAACCTATGGCTGAGGCATAGGGGATGACGCTCATCTCTTCTATATCTTCTACCGTGGTCGGACATTGAGCTGAGCTCAATTTCATACCTTGCAACACAGGCAAGAACCCCTTCTTGGATTGATCCATATTGAACTTCTTCAATATCTTATCAAGGTATGTGCTTTGTGAAAGACCTATGAGGCGTCTCGATCTATCTCTATAGATTTTGATGCCTAATATATAAGCAGCTTCTCCAAGGTCCTTCATTGAAAAACTTTTATTCAAGTAGGCCTTGATGCTGTCCAAGAGTTCTATATCATTTCCCATCAAAAGTATGTCATCTACATATAATATGAGAAATGCTACAGAGCTCCCACTCACTTTCTTGTAAACGCAGGCTTCTCCATAAGTCTGTGTAAACCCAAACGCTTTGATCATCTCATCAAAGCGAATGTTCCAACTCCGAGATGCTTGCACCAGCCCATAAATCGAGCGTTGGAGCTTGCACACTTTGTCAGCATTCTTAGGATCGACAAAACCTTCCGGCTGCATCATATACAATTCTTCCTTAAGGAAACAATTAAGGAATGTTGTTTTGACGTCCATTTGCCATATTTCGTAATCATAGAATGCGGCAATTGCTAACATGATTCGGACGGACTTCAGCTTCGCTACCGGTGAGAAAGTCTCATCGTAGTCAACCCCTTGAACTTGTCGATAACCCTTAGCGACAAGCCGAGCTTTATAGATGGTCACATTACCATCCGCGTCTGTCTTCTTCTTAAAGATCCATTTATTTTCTATGGCTCGCCGCTCAACGGGCAAGTCAGTCAAAGTCCATACTTTGTTTTCATACATGGATCCTATCTCAGATTTCATGGCTTCTAGCCATTTGTCGGAATCCGGGCCCGCCATCGCTTCTTCATAGTTCGAAGGTTCACCGTTGTCTAACAGCATGATTTCCAAGACAGGGTTGCCGTACCACTCTGGTGCGGAACGTGTCCTTGTGGACCTTCGAATTTCAGTAGGGGCTTGATCAGAAGTATCTTGATCATTGTCATTAATTTCCTCTCCAGTCGGTGCAGGCACCTCAGGAACATTTTCTTGAGTTGCGCCATTTTCCGGCTCAAGAGGTAATACTTCATCAAGCTCTACTTTCCTCCCACTTACTTCTTTCGAGAGAAACTCTTTCTCCAGAAAGGACCCATTCTTGGCAACAAAGATCTTGCCTTCGGATCTGAGGTAGAAGGTGTACCCAATAGTTTCTTTTGGGTATCCTATGAAGACGCATTTTTCCGACTTGGGTTCGAGCTTTTCAGGTTGAAGTTTCTTGACATAAGCATCGCATCCCCAAACTTTTAGAAACGACAGCTTAGGTTTCTTCCCAAACCATAATTCATACGGTGTCGTCTCAACGGATTTCGACGGAGCCCTATTTAAAGTGAATGCGGCAGTCTCTAAAGCATAGCCCCAAAAGGAAAGCGGTAAATCGGTAAGAGACATCATAGATCGCACCATATCTAACAGAGTGCGATTACGACGTTCGGACACACCATTACGCTGAGGTGTTCCAAGCGGCGTGAGTTGTGAAACTATTCCACATTTTCTTAAGTGTGCCCCAAACTCGTGACTCAAGTATTCTCCTCCACGATCTGATCGCAGAAACTTGATTTTCCTGTCACGTTGATTTTCAACCTCACTCTGAAATTCCTTGAACTTTTCAAAGGTTTCAGACTTGTGTTTCATTAAGTAGATATACCCATACCTACTTAAATCATCAGTGAGAGTGAGAACATAACGATAGCCACCGCGAGCCTCAACACTCATCGGACCGCATACATCAGTATGTATGATTTCCAATAAGTCGGTTGCTCGCTCCATTGTTCCTGAGAACGGAGTCTTGGTCATTTTACCCATAAGGCATGGTTCGCACGTGTCAAATGATACATAATCAAGAGACTCTAAAAGTCCATCAGCATGGAGCTTCTTCATGCGTTTGACACCTATGTGACCAAGGCGGCAGTGCCACAAGTATGTGGGACTATCATTATCAACCTTACTTCTTTTGGTACTCACATTATGAACATGTGTAGCATCACGTTCGAGATTCATAAAGAATAAACCATTCACCATAGGAGCATGACCATAAAACATATCTCTCATAAAAATGGAACAACCATTATTCTCAGATTTAAAAGAGTAGCCATCTCGAATTAAACGAGATCCCGATACAATGTTCATGCTCAAAGCTGGCACTAAATAACAATTATTAAGGTTTAAAACTAATCCCGAAGGGAGATGCAGAGGTAGCGTGCCGACGGCGATCACATTGACCTTGGAACCATTCCCGACGCGCATCGTCACCTCGTCCTTTGCCAGTTTCCGCTTATTCTGCAGCCCCTGCTTTGAGTTACAAATGTGAGCAACTGCACCGGTATCAAATACCTAGGAGCCACTGCGGGCACTAGTAAGGTACACATCAATTACATGTATATCACATATACCTTTTGTTTTGCCGGCCTTCTTATTCGTTAAGTACTTAGGGCAGTTCCGCTTCCAGTGACCGCTTCCCTTGCAATAAAAGCACTCAGTCTCGGGCTTGGGTCCATTCTTTGGCTTCTTCCCGGCAGCTTGCTTGCCGGGCGCGGCAACCTCCTTGCCGTCCTTCTTGAAGCTCTTTTTACCCTTGCCTTTCTTGAACTTAGTGGTTTTATTGATCATCAACACTTGATGTTCCTTCCTGACTTCTACCTCCGCTGATTTCAGCATAGCAAATACTTCAGGAATGGTCTTTTCCATCCCCTGCATATTGAAGTTCATCACAAAGCTCTTGTAGCTTGGTGGAAGCGACTGGAGGATTCTGTCAATGACCGCATCATCCGGGAGATTAACTCCCAGCTGAGTCAAGCGGTTATGCAACCCAGACATAGTGAGTATGTGCTCACTGACAGAACTGTTTTCCTCCATCTTACAGCTGAAGAATTTGTCGGAGACTTCATATCTCTCGACCCGGGCATGAGCTTGGAAAACCATTTTCAGCTCTTCGAACATCTCATATGCTCCATGTCTCTCAAAACGCTTTTGGAGCCCCGGCTCTAGGCTGTAAAGCATGCCGCACTGAACGAGGGAGTAGTCATCGAAATGTGCCTGCCAAGCGTTCATAACGTCTTGTTCCGCAGGGAGAACGGGTGCGTCACCAAGCGGTGCTTGTAGGACATAATCTTTCTTGGCAGCTATGAGGATGATCCTCAGGTTCCGGACCCAGTCCGTATAGTTGCTGCCATCGTCTTTCAGCTTAGTTTTCTCTAGGAACGCGTTGAAGTTGAGGACTACGTTGGCCATTTGATCTACAAGACATATTGCAAAGATTTTAGACTAAGTTCATGATAATTAAGTTCAACTAATCAAATTATTAGTGAACTCCCACTTAGATTAGACATCCCTCTAGTCATCTAAGTATTACATGATCCGAGTTAAACTAGACCGTGTCCGATCATCACGTGAGACGGACTAGTCAACATCGGTGAACATCTTCATGTTGATCATATCTTCTATACGACTCATGCTCGACCTTTCGGTCTTCTGTGTTCCGAGGCCATGTCTGTACATGCTAGGCTCGTCAAGTCAACCTAAGTGTTTGCATGTGTAAATCTGTCTTACACCCGTTGTATGTGAACGTCTGAATAAAACACCCGATCATCACGTGGTGTTTTGAAACAGCGAACTGTCGCAACGGTGCACAGTTAGGGGGAACACTTCTTGAATTTATTGTGAGGGATCATCTTATTTACTACCGTCGTTCTAAGTAAACAAGATGCAAAACATGATAAACATCACATGCAATCAAATAATAAACGTGACATGATATGGCCAATATCACACAGCTCATTTGATCTCCATCTTGGGGCTCCATGATCATCTTGTCACCGGCTTGACACCATGATCTCCATCATCATGATCTCCATCATCGTGTCTCCATGAAGTTGCTCGCCAACTATTACTTCTACTACTATGGCTAACGCGTTTAGCAATAAAGTAAAGTAATTTACATGGCGTTTCTCGATGACACGCAGGTCATATAAAAGAATAAAGACAACTCCTATGGCTCCTGCCGGTTGTCATACTCATCGACATGCAAGTCGTGAATCCTATTACAATAGCATGAACATCTCATACATCACATATAGATCATTCATCATTGATCACAACTTTGGCCATATCATATCACAAACCACTTGCTGCAAAAACAAGTTAGACGTCCTCTAATTGTTGTTGCAAGTTTTACGTGGCTGAATTAGGGTTCTAGCAAGAACGTTTTCTTACCTACGTTAAAGCCACAACGTGATTTGTCAACTTCTATTTACCCTTCATAAGGACCCTGTTCATCGATTCCGCTCCAACTAAAGTAGGAGAGACAGACACCCGCCAGCCACCTTATGCAACTAGTGCATGTTAGTCGGTGGAACCGGTCTCACGTAAGCGTACGTGTAAGGTTGGTCCGGGCCGCTTCATCCCACAATACCGCTGAAGCAAGAAAGGACTAGTAACGGCAAGAAAGTTGACAAATCTACGCCCACAACAAATTGTGTTCTACTCGCGCAAGAAGAACTACGCATAGACCTAGCTCATGATGCCACTGTTGGGGAACGTTGCAGAAAACAAAAAATTTCCTACTCGTTTCACCAAGATCATATAGGAGTTCATCTAGCAACGAGTGATTAGATGCATCTACATACCTTTGTAGATCGCAAGCGGAAGCGTTCAAAAGAACGGTGATGATGTAGTCGTACTCAACGTGATCCAAATCACCGATGACCAGCGCCGAACGGACGGCACCTCCGCGTTCAACACACGTACGGAACAGCCACGTCTCCTCCTTCTTGATCCAGCAAGGGAGGGAGGAGAGGTTGAGGGAGATGGCACCAGCAGCAGCACGACGGCGTGGTGTTGATGGAGCTGCAGTACTCCGGCAGAGTTTCGCTAAGCACTATGGAGGTGGAGGAGGTGTTGGAGAGGGAGAAGGAGGCAACCAAAGGCCAAGGCGTTCAGGTATGAAGTCCCTCCTGTCCCCCACTATATATAGGAGGGCCAAGGGGGGGTGGCCGGCCCTAGGAGATCCAATCTCCTAGGGGGTGCGGCGGCCAAGGGGGGTTTCCCTCCCCCCCAAGGCACCTAGGAGGTGCCTTACCCTCCTAGGACTCTTGCCCCCTTAAACCCTAGGCGCATGGGCCTATGTGGGGCTGGTGCCCTTGGCCCATTAGGCCAAGGCGCACCCCCTTACAGCCCATGTGGCCCCCCGGGACAGGTGGACCCACCCGGTGGACCCCCGGGACCCTTCCGGTGGTCCCGGTACAATACCGATAACCCCGAAACTTGTCCCGATGCCCGAAACAGGACTTCCCATATATAAATCTTTACCTCCGGACCATTCCGGAACTCCTCGTGATGTCCGGGATCTCATCCGGGACTCCGAACAACATTCGGGTTACTGCATATACATATCCCTACAACCCTAGCGTAACTGAACCTTAAGTGTGTAGACCCTACGGGTTCGGGAGACAAGCAGACATGACCGAGACGACTCTCCGGTCAATAACCAACAGCGGGATCTGGATACCCATGTTGGCTCCCACATGCTCCACGATGATCTCATCGGATGAACCACGATGTCGAGGATTCTATCAACCTCGTACGCTATTCCCTTTGTCTATCGATATGTTACTTGCCCGAGATTCGATCGTCGGTATCCCAATACCTCGTTCAATCTCGTTACCGGCAAGTCACTTTACTCGTACCATAATGCATGATCCCGTGACCAGACACTTGGTCACTCTGAGCTCATTATGATGATGCATTACCGAGTGGGCCCAGTGATACCTCTCCGTCATACGGAGTGACAAATCCCAGTCTTGATCCATGTCACCCAACAGACACTTTCGGATATGCCCGTAGTCTACCTTTATAGTCACCCAGTTACGTTGTGACGTTTGGCATACCCAAAGCACTCCTACGGTATCCGGGAGTTACACGATCTCATGGTCTAAGGAAAAGATACTTGACATTGGAAAACTCTAGCAAACGAACTATACGATCTTGTGCTATGTTTAGGATTGGGTCTTGTCCATCACATCATTCTCCTAATGATGTGATCTCGTTATCAATGACATCTAGTGTCCATAGTCAGGAAACCATGACTATCTGTTGATCAACGAGCTAGTCAACTAGAGGCTCACTAGGGACATGTTGATGTCTGTTATTCACACATGTATTACGATTTCCGGATAACACAATTATAGCACGAATAAAGACAATTATCATGAACAAGGAAATATAATAATAATGCTTTTATTATTGCCTCTAGGGCATATTTCCAACAAACTGTTCATCCACAGCCAACCAACCGGCTTGACTCACCACGGCTCAAATCGTTCTACGTACCGAGCGCATGATAGCAACAGCCATTGTTCAACCCAACACCGGCTGGCTATGTCTCGCACGGGGGCTCGATCAGCTTCAGTAATCAGCAGAAGTGATCGATCGCTCACGTTCAGTTAGCAGCAACAACGAAGGAATCACTCGGGTTCTGTCAGCTGCGAATGAATCGGTCGGGTTCAGTTAACAGCCAAGGGATCGATCGCTCGGGTTTAGTAACATGCGATCGGTCGGGTTCAGTTACCCAACGCCTCGAATATACGCACGTACACAAGAGAAATGCGGAAACCTCCATACATCTCTTGGCCCCGACCACCCACCGTAACCGGGAACTCCCTCTCGCTTCTACCATGGTTTTTTTGTCATGGACGGCCCAAAGAATGTCATGCAGTTGCTTCTTCGGCCCGCCCAGGATGAAAACCCATTTTCTGTCATGTTTTTTGTCATAGAAGTAGGAGCCCACCACATCTATGTTCATACCAGGTTTTGTCATAATTATCGTCATAGAAGTGTCATAAGCATGACAGAAAAAAATCATTCGGCCCAAAATGTCACGAATGTGTCTTCTTTTTGTAGTGATGTTGCACTCATGATGTATTTAGTGGTTCTGACATGAGACGTTATTTAGTAGGCTAGGGGTAGTGTTGTGAACATCTAATAATTTCTATTAATGTAAATGGGGGTATCCCCTTTTGCTAATAAATAAATAAATAAGTAGAGGCACTGTCGGGTTAGCTTTGTTGCCATTGCAAGACAAACAACAAATTGCAGTCATAAACTAACATCAACTACATTGCGGTTGTACAATCATCAAATACAAGTTTCACAATGAAAAATGAGTACTACTGAACAACAATGTCCTCATGTTTCAGTCATCATACAATCACCAAACACAAATCAACATACATAATAATTGATGTTTCCATCGTAAAAATATTAAACAACAACTTCGTTAGGTTTCAGTTGTCATAGCAAACACAATTTCACATAGTAGATAATAAGTCATTTTCTGACAGGCAAATACGACAAAAGAAATCTCATCATCATCCCCAGTAGCAGCGTCAACATCTTCGGTATGTGTGTTAGTCTAAATCGTAATTCCCCCTGTGTCATCTTCTTCTTCATATTCAATGTCCTCGAATGTTGGCTTCTTATATATCAACTCATCTACTTCCACAACCGATAGGGAATATTTTTGCCAACATCATTGATGTGATGGTTCTCAAACATATTATGAACATCTATGGAATCCTCTACATCAACATCAGTGTAAGCATCATCTTGTTGTGCAACTTCATGAAACAAATTCCTCTGCTCAAAATTTTGCAATACTCTCTAGTCTTGGTCATGCGCAAATGTGTCTTCCAAGAAAAATATAGATGTTGCTTGATTTGCCAAAACATAAGGCTCGTTAATCTGGTACGCCGCCTTGACATTGATGGATTTGAAATAATCATTAGCTTTGGGTGTTGCGATCTTGGAAAAATGGTTATACCAACAGAAGACAACGTGCACCTCGAAACTGGACATATACTACAACTGAAAAATGTTTGTTATTTTAGCATACATTTCAGTTGTCACTTTCTTGTGCGTATCCGTTCTCATGACGGCACTGTTTTGTGTCTTCTTGCCTTCATCATGTGCAAGGGTGTTGTAGCGCACATCTCCAATAGTGCAAGATTCATATTGTCTTACCCGAGTATTAGGACCCACTGCTAGTGCGTAAAAGGCATCACTAACATCCTACCCCTCCTCCGCATCTTCTTAACCTATGGTTAGAAAACAGACAAGCTGATCATCTTATGTACTCAATATATTATTAAATGGACAGTGCAATTCAAAAGCTTACATGGCTCTTAAACCATTTCGCAAATCCTTCCCTAACCCATTTGTTAATGTTTCTTGGATTTTGCACCAGTAACTCCTCTTCATAGATGCTATAGAACATACTAATCGCGTCAAATATCTAAATATATAAGAATGTGCTGCAAGTTTAGTAGATTATCATGTATAAGCTGGAGTACTTAGCACTTACTCGATATAAGGTAGAATCTCAGGATAGTCATTCAACACATACCAAACCATTTTGTCCAAATCTTTAGGTCTGTCATCTTATCGACTCTTCCCTGTTACTCGAACAGAAAAAACGAAAACATTGAGCTCAGGATTGTTTTCACCCACCCCACTTTTTTTCTAAGCCGATCAGCTATTTCAATGTATCTTGATCAGAATGTCAACGCTTCTATAGCAATGTAGGCCTCTGCAATGGAACCCTCAGGTCTAGCTCTGTTCCTAACGTAGCCCTTGAAAGTGCTAAGCCGCCTTTCAATAGGGTACATCCATCCATACTGTACTGAACCTCTAAGTAGTGCCTCATCAGGTAGATGAATTGCCAAATGCACCATCACATCAAAGAAAGCTGCAGGATATATCTTCTCAATGTTGCATAGGATAGTTGGTACTTGTCTTTAAGACACTTCACAACATCTATCCTGATATTTCTACTGCAGAGTTCCCTGAAGAATTGTCCCAACTCTGCAACTGCTCTATATAAGTTAGGGTGGCCCAATCTTCTAAGGTGGACATGTAAAACCCTTTGATGTAGGATGTGGCAGTCATGAGTTTTCAACCATTGTACATTGGTTCCATCTGCACTGACTCTCCTTTCTGGGTTGGAAGCAAATCCATGTGGGAATCTCACATGTGACAGGACCTTGCAGAATTCCTTTCTTTTTGCTTGTCCAAGATGTACACAGCTGGTGCCATATCCCGTGATGCACCATTTGCTTTTACCTACAAATCAGATTTGATACACAGGTGTGTCAAATCAATCCTAGATTTTGAGGTATCTTTTGTCTTGCCTTCAATATAAGAAGTGTGTTGATAATGTTGTCACATATATTTTTCTCGATATGCATCACATCAAGGTTATGCCGCAGATCCAAATCTTTCCAGTACTCGACGTCCCACAAAGTGGACCTGCAGGTAAACATTAATCTCTCTTCTGCCCTACCATGCTTCCTTTTCCTGCTAGCGTTATTAGGATGGTTTCCTGGTGTAATATGCCTCACCTTTTGTGTTCCTCCTGCAACTCATTGCTAGTGAGCCTCTTTGGTGCATCACGGTTTTCATGAGCTCCATTGAACACATGTGTTCTTTATTTGTTAAGATGTTGCTTGTCCTTAGCAAGGAAATGGCGGTGTCCAATGTAACAGTTCTATCTAGGTATTGGGTATGACAGCGGATTCTTGTCACAACGAACATGTGCATTTTAACCATGTGTCGCTCGCCCTGACATAGTGCCCAGAGCTGGATAATCATGGATGCACCAAATTTTGACAACACACAGAAAGAAATCATCTGGTGGGGTACTACATAGGCCTCCAGTAAGGACACCCCTCCATAGCTTTTGAAGTTCCTCCACAAGAGGCTCCATGAATAAATCAAAATCCTTTCCAGGGCTTTTTGGACCTGGGATGAGCAAGGCCATGATGTAGTTTGACTCTTTGGTGCATACATTTCGAGGCATGTTGTAAGGGATAAGAAGCATTGGCCACATGCTAGATGTGGCACTCTGGTGGCCAAATGGGTTGAACCCATCTGTAGCTAAGTGAAGTATAAAGTTTCTCGACTCACCAGCAAACTCTTTGTGTTACAGATTAAAGCTTTTCTACTCACTACCTTGAGATGGATGGCTCATTACATTATAATCTCTATACTCCTGGTTCAGAGAATGCCAAAGTACATCCTCTCTTATTTGAGCATCATGAAACAACATTTGCAATCTTGGTATAATTGGCAAATCTCTTAGAACCTTACGAGGAATCCTCTTCACAACATCGCCATGTTTCCATCTTGATAATTTTCCTTTTGGGCATTCACTTAAGTTGGCATAATCCTTTCGGAACAGTACACGATTATTCTCACAAACATGGATCATACCATATCAAATTCTAACTGCACGAAGGAAATTCTTCATTTTATTTTAAGTGTGTGGCAACTCAGACGCAACTGGGTAAAAATTGCAGAAAGCAGCCAACATCGCATCAAATGATTTGGTGGTCAACCACTGAGATGTCTTCACCTAAATAAAGGTGACCATAGCTGAGAATACCAGTAGCTTAGAACTTGCGCTGACTGCCATGTTGCATTTTTCCAACATGCGGGCCCACCGTTTTTCTTGTGTAGGTGTAAGTTCTCGAAATGCGCAAGCATTTCATAGCATTGTTTCAATGTTGGTCAAAATCACTGGCTCCGCCGCCACCTCCTCCTCCTCCTCCTCTTCATCCTAAGCATCAGGAAAATCAACATGGTGATCTGCTGCTTCCACACAGTGAGTAACATTGACGTACACAGCTTCACCATGATGAACCCACCTACTCCATCCATCCATATATAGGGCCTAATGTGTTTTTTGAGATTGCCTTTGACTATTCACTACTGTAGGATGCTGCTAATGCGACACTACGATCAGAGACCCTTCGAGAAACTGTGTGCGATGCAATAATCACAAATGGTGGTGTCAAAGAACCGTGTAAAATGTGCAAACCGTTTGCGATGACGGATGCATCAAACATGGTTCAGATTTTAGTTGCATGTGCGATGCAGGGCATGCGGTTCAGTTCAATTAACTGCTTGTGATGAGGAGGAACAAAATGAACGGGCATCGAGATGAGGGCGTGTGCGATACACAACATACGGTTCACTCGGATGAACTGTTTGTGGTTAGGTAACACAAAAGAAACGGTTAGCCAGATCAAGGTGTGTGTGCGATATACAACATGCGGTTCACTCGGATGAACTGTTTGCGTTGAGACAAGACAACATAAACGGTTCAATATAACAAGATGTGTGTGATATGTGGCAAACAGGTCTGTAATCAGAAATGTGTGCGAGGACCGATAATAACACAGACGATTGCTTCTAATAAGAAGTATGTGATATGCTCTGTCTACACAACATGTATTTGCCATTGGGGGATGGGCGGTCATCTGGATACGCCATCAGGATGCGAAGAGGCATCCTATATCAGCAAGGACTAACTGTTCCACCAGTAGCTCATCTAAGAGAACTCTCAAGTTAAGTGTCCTCAGGCGGGAGCAGCCATAAGATGGGTGACTGGATGGGAAGTTGTGTCATATCGGTCATATCGGTCAAATGACCGAAATGACCCATTCCCTCAGCTAATTTAACCTCGAGGTCCTTTTTTATTTTTATTTTATTTTTTAACATATGTTAAAGAAGGTCTACCGCATTACCTTTTGACAATGTGTATACATGGCATACAGTTGATCCGTCCGACCTGTTTGTGATGGAATAAGCCGTGTGTGTTGTGGGCAAACGTTTGCTAGTGTACAACCATTTTTGATTGATGAATTCATCACCGACGGGTTCCCTCGTGTGGTCTGTGTTCATCTCATCATGATCTACTTCTTTTCCTACCTCGATGTTCCTTTATATTGTAAGCTTCCATTAATTGATGGCGTTCTATGAACATGCCTCCATTTCCTGCCATTTCCTCACCTGTTTCCCGCAACCCAGCAATATTGCACATAAACCTAGGTGTGGCGTGACGCACGGAGGCAACAAGCGCAGCCTGTAGCCTAGGCGCGTCTGGGCTGATAGGCTGCAGCTCGCCGCACGGCAAGAGCGTTGGAGCGTCGTAGAGCGAGAGGCGCGGCGTGCCGCACAACAAGAGAGGATCTATCCGCGCTTGCCAACTATCGACAGGGTGTCGCAGCTGGGTACATGTCCTGTCAATACCCCCATTCCTCGCCAGGAGTGGGCACAGGCCCTCTACGTCATACTTGCAACAGAGGCCGGCCGCGCCGTACTGGCACCAGACGCCTGTCGCGCCGTTCGCATGGGTCGCGTTGTTCACCTTGTCCGCGGCCCGCTTGATGCCAACGCGCTGGTAGGTAGGCTCGACCGCCTCCTTGGCCCAGGTGTCCACCTGGGCGCAGTAGAGGAACATGGTCATCGCATCCTCGAGGTGGTGATCTCTGATTAAATAGCCAACTTGGAGCTCGAGATCACGCTCTAGATGTACTACGAGCGTGTCGACCACTTGGGTGAACGCCTGCATGAGTTCAGGCAGAGCTAAGAGCTATCGTAGGCAAGGGCTGATGGTCATGGTCTCATGGACGTGTTTTATTTCGTTTAGTCGTTTTGACGTGGATAGCTATGTATTCACAGCAATCATACTATTGCTCTGTTTATTGCTCTGTTTCAATGTGTGTACTCTGTTTTCCGTTCTTATATGTTCCGTTTCAATGTGTGTTTATACGCTTTCAATTCTGTATATGTGGATGATAACAGATAGATTCAAATTAGTATACAAAAACAGATAGAAAATGGAATTCATAATATATATAATAGTAAATGTTCATTAGTTCATCACAGAATATATATAATATCATCACATATACGTGATGATACTTAACTACTAGGTACAATGCATAAAATTGAAAATGAACAATAGTAAAACTAATAATCCCGCCCGGGGCCAGTATTCCGGCAGCCCCTCGCCAGCATCTCCCTGGTGTGCAATGTCTTCCTAGAGCGGAGGTAGTACTCCGCCTCCTCCGCCTCGCAGCACTGGACGTGCCGATCTGCCTCTTGCAGGCGGACGCGCACGAATGATCTTGCCATTTTGTTGGGCGCCCACCAGAGCTCCTCGTCGATGGCACGCTAGAGCTTATCGGCCCAGCGCCACGCAGCAACGAGGCGCTTAGCGCCTCTGGCCTTCCTTGCAAAGTACCCGTCTTCGTACACCTCCTCTGCACGATGACGCGCCTGCCCCCAAAGCTGCGCCGCCTCCTTTTTCCAGGCGGCATCACGGGCTTCAGAGGCCACCTAGTACGTGGCATCCTCCTCTGCCTTCTCCTTCTTGAAAGCCACTTGCCTGGCTTTCTCAGCCGGCGGCAGCGACTTCTAAAGACAAAGATCGTACTAGCCCCAAAACCAATCCAAAGTTGGGGGGTCCGGTGCAACCTCGTCCGGGGGCGCGTAGGTGTCCTCCTCGCTGCTCTTCGAGTGAGCATACTCATGGGGTGGTGACTCCTTGTAGGCGCCTGGGCAGACCGGCGGCGCCATGGCAGAGATTTGAGAGAGATAGATATATATATATATATATAGAGAGAGAGAGAGAGAGAGAAAGAGTGAGAGAGAGAGGGCGAGCAAGGGGAGGATCTAGATGAGAATGCAGGCGGGACGACATGCGCAAGGTAGTATTTATTGGCGACCGGAATCTAGATCAACGGGAACAGTACACGCGCCGGTCGCCGGAATTTATGAGTACTGTAGTTTGAATTACACACGATTCTCGCAGCAAAATCCGTGTGTGAACATAATAGCTGACGGTTCCCAATGCAGAACCATGTCTGATTAATAAAGCCCGCCACTCACCTTCCAAACCTCGAGGCGCGAAATAGTGCTAATCGTGTGGGGTCGGTTCTCTTGCCAGATTTTACGTTTTCTTTTTTCAACACCAGATATTTACATCGTTTGATGATTTTTTAACTCGCACACAAGTACGCAAATACGATTTTTCAAACCGTTATGGTTAGCCGTTGCATGTAGATGTAGTTCAAATTTGAACTACGACCATTAAATGGCTAGAAAATCACTTAAATGTCTTCAAAAGGTCAAATGACCCCTGAAATTTTCTAATTTTTCACATGACAGTTGTATTACTGCATGTTACACGTAGAAAACAATTAAAGGACATAAGACAAAGCTATCTGCCATTCATCATCAAACATGCATTGTTCCCTTCACGGAACCACGAGCCTTCTAGCACTACAAGAAATATGTCAATTTGTGACCTTTATTATTGACCGTGGATAAATTGATCGTAAATCTACGACCATTTTGAACCAATTGGTCGTAAGCTTTTTAAGAGGGTCCAAACCCTAAACAATAACGACAATTTTAGTCAAAAAAGTCATTATTGCCTTACACAAAATGGTCATAAGCAGACAACAATAGTCAATGGCCTTATTTTTGACTGACTGCGAACAATCTAGATGGTCATGACGTTGCAAACATGGATATACTGATATGACTCGATGCCACCTCATCAATTTTGCTTACGTGTTATGTCTGTGTGTGAATTTTCGCCTGTGTGTCATATCTATGTGTCAATTTTGGCTTCCATCTCTGGATAGAACTAAGGTTTCAATGTACCACTAATGAATAGGACCGACACATGGACCTAAGGCCCACCAAATTGACATGCAAGTCCCACCGCGAAAATGACAGGTAGGACCCACCACCGACCTTAGAGGAGGGGACCCAAATGAAAGAGCCGATCAAATTAATTAAAACAGCAAAATGGATCAAATTATTTAAAAAAAAGAACAAATAACACGTACAGGAAGATTCGAAAATGACCAAATTGACATGCAAGTCCCACCGCGAAAATGACAGGTAGGACCCACCACCGACCTTAGAGGAGGGGACCCAAATGAAAGAGCCGATCAAATTAATTAAAACAGCAAAATGGATCAAATTATTTAAAAAAAAAGAACAAATAACACGTACAGGAAGATTCGAAAATGACCAAATTGACATGCAAGTCCCACCGCGAAAATGACAGGTAGGACCCACCACCGACCTTAGAGGAGGGGACCCAAATGAAAGAGCCGATCAAATTAATTAAAACAGCAAAATGGATCAAATTATTTAAAAAAAATGAACAAATAACACGTACAGGAAGATTCGAACCCACGCCCTCTTCCTCCCTATAGGAGTCCCATGCCACTACACCACACACACCTTGGATGTAGGAAATAAGAGGTGGATCATACTTGATGCGCGCCTGCACCCAGGAGCCGCGGCTTCACTGAAGGGATCACCACTTGGGCCGGCCCACGTACGGGTTTTCCTACGCTGCTTTTTCTTCGCTGTTTCTTGTGAGTTTTTTTCGTTTTTCTTCCGCGCCTTTCGGTTTTTGACTGTTTTTTTTAATTTTCAGTTGTTTTATTTCAGTTTCCTCTTTTTCTGTCTTGGTTCCTTTTTTTTCCTTTTAGTTTTTTCTTTTATGTTTCTTTTTGTTCTACTTTTCTGTTTCTGTTTCCTTCTCTCTTATTGCGTATTATACAAAAGGTTCACTGCATTTTACAATTATGTTTGTTGTATTAATAAAAATGTCCATCATATATTCTAAAAATACTTCTTTGCGTTATAAAAATGTTCATAATGTGCTACAAAATGTTCATTGTATATTATAAAATTGTTCAACGTATTTTTTACTAAATGTTCAATGCTTATTTGAAAATTGTTCAACGCATACATTCATATTCTTTGAAAAATGTTCATCTTATATTAAAAGAAGTTCATCGTGTATTATCTAAATTGTTCAACGTACATTAAAAAAAGTTCGATGGATATTGCAAATTTTCAGTGTATATTTTTCGATTTTTTTTAAAAGGTATCGATAGTTATACTATGGCACCTCATATTTAGAACTAGAACTCGCTAGCTCGTTCAGTTAGTAGCCCTTATTCGCGAGATGGAGCTCGTGAGTTTGATGTCTCCCTCGCGCTTAACATTTTCGTTTTATTTTTACTTTTTTTTTTTGAGCAATCCGCACCCTTTTATTGAACGTTCAAACATAATGGGATACAGATGATATCGGGCATAATGCTAAGCCACACATGGCGCCCGGGACTAAGAGAAGCAGCTGCCCTTGCCAAGGCATGGGCCTCACCATTGTACTTTCTATTTTCATGAATAAAACTGAGGTCACTGAAAAGCCTACTTTGATATTTTATATCCTGTAAGATAGGGTAGTATCCGCATGGAGCTTCCTCCCGTAAGTTCGTTACAACCTCAAGGCAGTCAGTTGCAACACAAACGGACCGGAGATGAAGATCGGCAGCAAGTGAGAGAGCTTCGCTGCATGCTTCGGCTTCAAGGATTGTTGGATTGAGACGGCCCTCATAGATGATCGCCGATGCTCCAATGTACTTGCCCCCCTTGTCCCTACATACAGCAGCTGAGGCAGCCCGATCTCCTATCTTGGAAAAGCCGCCATCGACATTGATTTTGAAATCATGGCTCTCGGGTGGGAGCCATCCGATCCCTGTCGCCGGTGCCACTCGTAGTCCTGTATTTACATGCAGATCCCTGGCATTCACATGCAGGTCCCTGGGGTGTGCAGCTCGCGCCTTTTGCTGTGTACACTTCTTTGGCAACATCTCCAGCTCTGCCAGGTATTTGTTTACGAAGATATGAGTGGATAACGGGCTCTGAAACTGGTCATCATGTATGGCTCGGCGCCGCGCCCACCAGATGGCCCACATAGTAACAAGGGCACGGGCCAAATCATCGGTGTTTAAGGTATCTACCAGCCATAGCAGCCAGAGCTTTGGATCTTCCGTTCTGTTAGAGATGATTGTATCCGTGAGGTCCTCATCAGCAAGAGCCCACACACAACGCGCCATGCGGCAGTCAAAAAGAGAGTGGCGCCACGTATCCACCGCCGCATGACAAAGCGAGCACTCCGCCGAGACGGCCATGCTTCTGTGCTGTCGAACCTCACCTGTAGGAATTGAGCATTTGGCCAATCTCCAAGCGAAAACGCGAACTTTAGCAGGGACTGCAGCTCCCCAGAGTTTCGCCCAGGATCCACGATCTGCTTCAATCTGCGAGTGTCCATCATTGTGCTCGAGCCAGTCCGTGCGTTGCTGCTTGGTGGCGGACAGAAGTTTGTAAGCCGAACGCACTGTGAAAACACCCCTTCGTTCATAATGCCATGACCAGAAATCTTGGCGAAATCGAGAGCTAAGCGGGATATTGAGGATTGCCTCCTTGTCCATTGGGTACAAATGTTCATCCAAAGTCTCTATATCCCATGCAAAAGTGACCGGGTTAATGAGGTCCGAGACAAGTTGCGGTGGGTTCAAAGTTTTCGGGCACACCGGCCGCAGCTTAAAATCACGTGGTATCCAGTTATCCGTCCAAATATTTGTTTCCGCTCCGAATCCAATCCGTTTTATCAGCCCTAGCTTGAGCGTGTCTCTGCCTTCAACCAAAGAGCGCCAGACCTGTGACGGGTTCTTCCCCAGCTCAGCGTCAAGGATCGAAACCGAAGGGTAGTACGCAGCCTTGAGGATGCGTGCACTGAGAGAGTTTGGTTCCTGGAGTAACCGCCAGGCCTGTCTGGCCAGCAATGCAAGATTAAAAAGCTCGATATCACGAAACCTCATACCTCCCATAAACTTCGGCTGTGTCATCACATCCCAAGAAACCCACGCTGTCTTCCTCTCGCCCTTTTTGGATCCCCACCAGAATTTCCTCAAGAGGCCATTTATATGCTGACACAAGCCTCGTGGTAACTTGAAGCACGCCATTGAGTACGTCGGAATCGCTTGCGCAACTGACTTGATAAGCACCTCCTTCCCTCCCACAGAGAGTGCCTTCTCCATCCAGCCCTGCACCTGCTTCCATATCCTATCTTTAAGATACTTAAAGGATCCTTCCTTTGCTCTGCCAACGTCCGCCGGGAGGCCAAGGTACTTTTCAGACAATTTCTCATTCTGGACTGAAAGGATGAGTTTGATTTCGTGCCTGACTCCTTCTGAACAGCCTTTACTAAAAAATATTGAGGAATTCTCCTTGTTGATGCGTTGCCCTGAAGCTATACAATACTTATGCAAAAGATTCTCAACTCTGTTGGCCATATCAGCTGTGGCATCAAAGAATAGCAGGCTATCGTCTGCAAATAGAAGGTGGTTTACCTGTGGGGCTCCCGGTGCCACTTTTATACCATTGATGCTCTCACCTGGCGTTGTGGATCTCAGTAGGCAAGAGAGACCTTCTGCGGCCAATAGAAAAAGATATGGCGATATGGGATCACCCTGCCTGAGTCCACGAGAGGGTCTAAACTCCTCTTGCTTACCACCATTAAAGATAACAGAGAAGGATACCGAGGATACACACCTCATTACTGTTTGCTGAACTGTGGGCTGATTCCCAACTTGAGCATAACCTTCTCCAGATAGTTCCACTCGAGCCGATCGTAGGCTTTCATCATATCAAGCTTCAAAGCATAGAACCTGTTACTCTTGAGCTTCCTGGATTTCATATAGTGGAGACACTCATAAGCAGATATAAAATTGTCAGTAATGAGACGCCCTGGAACAAATGCTGACTGTTCCTCGGAGATGATATCGGGGAGAATAAGTTTGAGCCGATTAGCCAACACCTTTGATGCAATCTTAAAGATCACATTGCAAAGGCTTATCGGTCGAAACTGTGCCAAATTTTTCGGGCTAGCAATCTTGGGTATTAGAACGATGAACGTCTTGTTTATCTCCTCCGGAGAATCTTCTCCAGTAAGAACTCGAAGCACCATCTCAGTAACCTCATCACCACAGAGCTCCCAGTGTCTCTGAAAGAAATGTGCCGGGAAACCGTCTGGCCCTGGGGCCTTTGTCGGAAACATCTGGAACAAGGCCTCTTTCACCTCTGTCTTACTATACTTTGCATCCAGAGTTATGTTCATAGGTGCATCTACCCTGGTCGGTATATGGGAGAGGACCTCCTCAATGCCAACCGTGGGTTCAGAGGCGTAGAGATTACTATAAAAAGAGGTAGCCATGCCAGCCATCTCATGCTCCTCCTTACACATGGTTCCATCGGGTCGCTGCAGCTCAACAATCCGGTTATTTGCCTTCCGGGCGCTAGCTTTGCGATGAATTTTTTTTGTGTTAGTGTCTCCTTCTGCTAACCACTGAATACGCGCCCTCTGACGCCACATAATCTCCTCCCGTAAACAGAGCTCGACCATACGGGCTTCGACCCTGTCTTCCTCAGCTGACGGCCCCACGCGGCCAGGTAGTGAACGCAGCTCCTCCAAATGTGTGCGGAGATGACGCAGTTCACATCGCACCGCGCCAAAAGACGCTCGGCCCCAACTCTGTAACTTCTCAGCCACCACAGTCAGCTTATGAGAGAGCGCAGGAACACTCTGGGCCCGCCCCGCATTATTCCAGGCATCGAGTAACACACCTCCAAAACTTGGGTCTCTTTCCCACATGCATTCATAACGGAACTGTTTTTGTTTTGCGCAAATACTTGTATCAATCAGCTCGGTCTCCAGAAGAATTGGACAATGATCCGACTTTGCAGCTGTGAGGTGCTCGACATATGCGAAGGGAAACAAAGCAGACCAACACGGTGAGGCCAGAACTCTATCCAAGCGAACGCGACAGTAGCTCCCTCCGGCAACCTTCTTCTCCCACGTCCAATCCAGACCCCGATACCCCAGGTCGACTAGGCCGTAAATATCAATGGCTTCTCTGAACGCATCAATCTGCGAGCTATCACGCTCATTTGGTCCATGCTGCTCTTCGGACCGCAATATCTCATTAAAGTCCCCAATGCACATCCATGGGAGTGTACTCTCTCCCCTCAACCGCTTCATGGTGTCCCAAGTTTTATACCGAAGGCTCCTGGTAGCTTCACCATAGAAACACGTCAATCTCCATTGCTCCTTACCCGGTTCAGTGACCCAGGCATCCACGTGATACTCCGAATAGTTCTTTATTGAAACATCCAAAGAGTTTTTCCAAAAAATACAAAGACCTCCACTACGACCACGACTACCGACACCAAAGCTGAAATCATACCCTAACGACGTACGTAAACCTTCAACACGACCCTTCTGTAACTGGGTTTCAACTAAACACAAGATAGAAGGCGAACTGATCTCCACGAGATCACGTAATTCACGAACTGTCGCGGGATCGCCTATCCCACGACAGTTCCAGCATAAAATTTTCATTGGGCCTGGCGGCGCCCCGAGTCGGAGCCCGCCAATAACGCCATCTTGTCTGGGTTTTGCTTCACTAGTGATGCTGATTTCTTCGCTTTCTTTGCATCTCGAGGGGACACATATGTTGGTGGTGGTGGGGGTACCGCCATGAATGCCAGGCCTAGGTCCGGGCCGACCCCGCATCCGGTTTCAGAGCCCTTAGTCACACCCTGTTGCTGCAAGTGACCATCTGGGTTGTTACCAGCCAAAGCAAAATTCAGGTTTCTGCGAGCCCCCTGTCCTCCTACATGCTCCGTCTCCGTTGTGGCAGCCGGTTTCAGTGGACTAGTCACCTCATCTTCCTCTCCATCTTCTGCTCTCGGATCCAGCCCAGCCTCCTGAGACGAGCGCTTACGCACAGGTGAAGTTTGCCGAGGTGGTGGTGCACTCCTTCCTGATCTACCTCTTCCCCAGCCTCCAAAGCGACCACCCCGCGAGGCTCGGCCTCCTCCTTGCTGCTCCTGTACTGTCTCCCGTCTCCCGTTTTATTTTTACTTGTCTGGAGCTGGTTCACCTCCTCATGGGCCGGCCCATTTTCTCTGCCTTTAGCAAAGGCTCCACCACTTGCCGCCTGCGGCGGCAAATAGTAGCTCTCTGAGGACCCAATTTGTGCACTCACGATTCAACATGGGCCATCGCGATGCATAAGGGCGCCCCTGAATGGGCCGGCCCATTTTTTTTCTTTGTTTCTTTCTCTTCCCTTTTATTTTTTATTTTTCCTTTTTTGCTCGCTTTGTAGTTTTTCGGTTTCCTTTTCTATTTCATGTTTATTTCTTTAAATAGTTTGAGAATTCAATTTTGCACTCAAAATTTTAAATAATGTTCTAATGTTTGATTTTATTTTCAATATTTTAAAAATGTTATAATAGTTTCTTTTTTATTCTTTTGAAGAATTTTAGAAAATGTTGCGGTAATGAATTGTACATTAATTATGGTCTAATATTTTTGAGAATTGGTGCGGTAAAAATTTGCAACAAAAATTTGGTAGGTTCTTCACAAAAAACCATTTTGGGCACTCGGAAAATTAAAAATGATTTTTTTTGTGCAAAGAAAATGAAAAGTCCCTTTGGCAACATTGATTGCCATTCCAAGATGCACCCTTATGCATAATACGAGATCATTTGGACAAACTATGCTATTAATGTGGCCATAACATTTGGCCATGTAGCTTGAAAGCCATGAATCTTCAAACATAATAGTTTATTTCTAAGAACACTTTTTTAAGATTGTTGTCATAGTCCATGTTTGTTATTTTCCCTGAAATCTAGGTCACATATAATGACACAATGTGAAGGTTTTTCATTTTTTAGTTTTTTTTAATTCCTTATGTCGATTTCAAAATAAAGTTAAATTTGTTGGCATGGCTGTTCATAGCCAGGGCTGGAATCATCCATAACTCTTTTGTGGTTCTATGATGAAATAACAATTTATGTAACTATAAATGATTTTTGAAAAAGAAGCAAACTATGAAGAAGTTATAATTCAAATTTGACCTGGTTGTCGCTGATTTGTCAAATTTTTGTTAGTTTGACGAAAGGTGGATGGAAAGCTTTGAACATACAACCATTCGGTTTATTGTACATAAAATGTGGTATAATATCTTTGAAAAATGGAGTAGTGCCATTTTGAAACAAATATTTGGTAATTTCTTGACAAAAAACCCCATTTTTCGCACTCCAAAAACAGCAATTGACCTTTCTGTGCAAAAAAAGAAAGAAAACTCCCTTCAGTAACATTGCTTACCAGTCCAAGATGACGTGAGAACCGACGTGGGAGCCATGGTTGCAGGCTTCTGATGGCTCGGGACCCCTGTAGCATCATGGAAGGTCGTGTCCTCGTTTGTTGGACATCTGATTGTGAGGGACATTGTGTGTGCCGCCGTAGAGAGAACAACATACCACACAAACATATAATGGGTTGCAACAACGTGCTTCCATCCGAGATCATCATCGAGTGGCTACTGAAGTAATAGTAGCAGGGGTGAGTGGTCCGATCTCGACCGTGCATGCCGCCATTCAATGGCGAAGGACGACACACAAGCTATCGTCAAGGGTGTGGGGTAAGCGAGAGAGATGGTCCGTGGAAGGGTTTTGTGTGGGAGCCCGGGCCGGGAGCGATGAGAACGAGCCGTCCATGTGTGCCCGGGGAGAGAAGTTTATCTATGAGATGAGAATTAAGTTCCTTTTTCCCTTTTGATCTGTTGGGAAAACTTGTTTCTTTTTTTTGCTTGAAGTATAGTTGGGAATAGTAATTTTTTGAGGAAAAGAAAGAAAGAAAGAAGTGACAATATATAAATAAAACTGAGGTAAAGTCTGTTTTTGAGGGTGAAGTGAGGCAAAGTCTTTTTTTGAGACAAAAGTGGGGCAAAATCAGACTCACACTTTGGCGCCCAGAGGTTTGGGTCAGCCCGCGAACGATTTCATTTGGTTTTCAATCTCAGAAGCCCGCGAATAATAAATAAAGAAGACCCAGCCCGCGAATGCGAAATCCCACCCACCCACCCATCGCTCCTCTCTCGCTTGTCTCGCCCTCTCCCCCGCACCACTTCTCACCGCCGCCGCCGCCACTACCACCACCACCACCTACGACGCCCGATCTCGCCCGATTCTAGCATCCTCCGGTGGTGCCCAGCACACCACCGTGCCCCCTCTAACCGCTCCTTCCTCCCATCAGGCCAGATCCAGCGCGTGCGTCCTCCAGCGGCCAAGCATGATCATGCCCAACAGCTAGGGTTTGGGCCAGCACGTCGTCGGCGTTGCTCCGGCGTGGCTCCGGTGACTTAGGTGAGTCCCTCCACTCCCCGTCACATTGCCCTGTCTCTTCCTCACATCATCTCGTCTGCCTCACAGATCTAGTGCGCCGTCGCCGGTTGAGCACCGGGACGCCATGGACAGGAAGGTTTCTTCCTCCCCTGTCTGGATGCCATGAACGACGCAGCTCCACCACTACCCCATGGAGACGGAGCTCCTCCCACATCACGCATGGAGCCTCCCTCCCAGCGCCCGGGGCCCTAGAGGGTATGAATCTCTCCTCCCGCTGTCTCCTTCTACAACTCCTCTTCTTCTCCTCTTGATGTGCGCGCGTATTGTGTCAAGGAAAGGAATTCAAGGCTATGGCCGGAGAGAGAGGAGCTGATCCTAGTACAGGACACCATGGAAGGTCCTCCTTTCTTGTTCTGCCTTTTTAATTTTTCTATTTCTCTTCCCGATCTAGACATGTTGAAGGCTCTATTTTGTGCAGGTGCTTCTCTGATGAGGAGAAACTGCTGCTGAAGGACGTCCTCCTCCCCTCCCCTCCTCCTACCCCCACACGTGGTGAGCTCCAACCTCTCTTTCCAACCCTTGAACATCTGATCTAAAGTGAACATCAATTGCAATTTTTATGGACACAACATGGATGTGGCATGTGGTGGCAGCAGGGTGCTTGAATAGTTTCTAACCAAGATACTGCATCCGACCCCTCGCTCCTGACAGAGTAGTGCAGATCAAGTAGCCTCCATTGGTGACTGCTGTTGAGGCCTAAGTGGTCGTGCTCCAGCTCCTGCTCCAGTCCGTTTAATATCAAGGTTTCATCTGCTTCTCATTGCCCCAGTCCATTAAATAGCCTATCAAGAACAAGAAACAACAGAGTGCAAAGACAAAGCACAAAGTTTCTCCATGTTTTTAAGTCCTAAAATCTTTAATCTTTGTTCCCAAGGAATGTACTTTATTCTCAGTAGGCATGGTATATTAATTAGAGCAGAAAATGAGTATAGTATAGGCATCATACCAAACGCCCACAAATAATAGATGAGTAAAATCACATGCTTGGTCCATTAAACCAACTACGAGAAATTTTAACAATGTGGTGTAAGTAAGCACATTTGTGCTACAATTAGTTGGTAGTGTCAAAATAAGTAACTAACTATATAAGTTAGTTTGACACACTGGAAACAAAATACAAAAGGTACCGAGTAACTAACTATATTAGTACTAATTTTTAGTACTAATTTTCTGATGACGAGAAAATGCTGCTGTAGGACGTCCTCCTCCCCTCCTCCTGCCCCCACACGTGGTGAGCTCCAATGTATATGTCGATAATCAGGAACTGGTGGTACAGCTTATGTTTAATCGGTTACTTCATAATCTGTTCCATTGTGTGCATGAACATTTACGCATTTTTTCCTGTCGTTTATATATATATAACTATTGGACAGTGAGAAGATTTCCATAGAATACCTATTGAGTATATGTGTTCATTGGTGCACCATGCCGAATTACTTTTCCTTTCAAAAAAGAAATTACTTCTGTATATTGTGATGCTTCCCATAGTAGTTTGCACCCAGGAACCAACCAAGGGCAGTTGCAATATATTTTACCAAGTATATACCGCCCTTACTATTTTTAAAAACAGACGTTGATGATTCCTTTATATATATTTTTCCTACACCCTGCTGTGGGATTCTTAATAGCCTTACCTGCATATGAACAAACTGCAAGAGACAGATACAATTCTTGACCTGTGAAAGGTTGTTTCATGACTTATCCATCTCACATGACCACCTTCTATATCTACAGGTATCTATCACTTCTTTCCACTTACATGGCGGATATATCTACAAGTAAACCTATAGGTTCTTTGTAGTTCAAATGGAGTATCCTATATCATTTTTATTACTCCCTCCGTCCCAAAATAAGTGACTCAAGTATACACTAACTTTAGTACAAAGTTAGTGTAAAGTTGACTCACTTATTTTGGGATGGAGGGAGTATTATGCAGAACTGTTTGTTCAGTCACATTTGCCCTTTGCTAGAGAGAGCGAAAATGGAAAACTATTGTGGAAATGAGAATAAAGGATGGTTGTGGTAGTAGAATGGTATTTTTGCTTAGTCGCAATCATACTTATGGAGTAGTAAATAACCTGTCATGTCATTCTTCAAGTCTGCACATAGCATTGTTAATTGTAGGAGCAGATTTCTCATCCTTAAGAAACCTGAGCTTGCCTAATAGCCAATTTAGTGGTGTATTACCAGTTCCTTGATGTCAACTCTAATGTCTCTGCTTACATTCCTTGATGTCATTTCTGGTATGCAATCATATGACATGTCTCATGTAAATGAGTATGGGCTGCTGTCCATTTTTTAATCTAAAATTGATCTAATGTTTTTTACATGTTAGCTTAATATCCTCCTTTTCTGATATGCAAACTTCTAATATGTGAGGTGCATAAGTGCATGAGGTGCGATTTGTCTTAGGCTACTCCTGCTCGTCGGCTGTGTCGTCCAGCATCACTTAACCGTTGTGACTTGGCTGGTTTGGTTCAGCTTCAAGCTGCCCACCGCAGAGTGGGAGGCCGACACGCTCATGAACATCGAGGCCAGATCAAGTACGCTGGTGCACTGTGGCGTGTGGTGGCCTATTTTTTTATAGTGGTATTGTATATGGTCTCATCCAGCACTGAGTATCCATATGTTCTAATCCTGATGATGATGTTGTAGCATAAAGTGGACACCATATTTAGTTTGTCTTGATGCTTTATCTCTTGTGATTCTTGTCTGATGCACATTGTTCTTTGCAAGGTTATGATGATGTTTCCAAGGAAATATACTGACCCTGATGTGATGAAGGTGCCTATTTTCCCTTAAACATTTTTACTCTGTTTTTGTTCTTCCTGTAGTTCCAGTTTCACATTGATGGTTTTTCATGCCATACTCATCAGATCCTTCTCACATGCCTTATGATTGAGTAACTTGATTAGTATTTCCGCCACTATCCTATCTTAGTAATCTGTTTGTTTTTTCAGTAGCTAAAAAGGAAAGTAAATCTACTATATCCTGATATTCTAGAATTTCAGTGTCTCACAGAAGTTACTCTTTGTCCTGCTTTAGTTTGGAAACATGATGCTTTATTGTCTTTTCTCATTTCTTAAGTTTGAAATATTTCAAACTTAAGAGTGCCCCCATCCTTGTTATTCCATAATACTAATCTGTGCATTTGTCCTTATAACTTCAGGGAAGGCCAAAGAGAGAAAACACAAAAACAGTAGCATGCAACTGCCAATCCTTGATGAGACTACACCGTACAGCGGAAAATGGATGGTATATACACGATTTCAGACATGAACACAACCACCATTTGTCATCATTGTGTGGCGAGAAACTACATTGGCCATCACACAGGAACATTGACACACACACCAAAGATATAGTGAAATGATGTGCTCTATGTTCATTCTGCTGTGTTATTGAGATCTTGTGGTGTAATGATACTGCTGTGTTATTTTAAGATTTATATTATTATTACCATTATATTCTCCTGTGCTTTTGGTTGACTACCAAATTGTCCAATGAAATGTTGATCAACCTTGAATAAGGGCTGGACCAAATCTACTAAATTGAGTGAGTGGGCTGGACCGTTTAGAGAAAAGGGTTGGCTCAATTAATAAATGGGTTGTACATTGCCTCAGCCCAAGAACAAACATTAACAGGCTGATATGTTGGGCTAGGCCCATGGTTAAAAATGGATTGAATTAAGAAGGGCTTGGCTCATAGCTGTGGCTCAAAAGTAAATTTGAAAATGGGCTATATTGGGCTTGGCCCATTGAAACAAACTGATTTTGACCGATACCACATGGCGTCCACGTCATCATTTTTGCCATGTCATCACATGTGCCACGTGGACATCGCCACCTTGGCTTGGCCACATCAGATCCTATGTGGTCTAGGCTAATTAGTAATGACCATATTTTTTGTCAAAGATTTAACGACGAAAATTTTGGTAAAGGGCAGCCATGACCAAAATTTCAGAAAAGGTCACGTTTGTTTATTCTTGACGGCCAATTGTTGACCTTTTGAATTTGGTCAAAAAAAGGTCAATAAATGAAAGAAATGACGAATTAACGACCAAAATGGGGAGTCATAATTGAGCGTATTTCTTGTAGTGTAGTGAGTTGCTCCGGTTTGTGAGGGTTGTGTGTCCAAACTTTCGTCAAACGTACCAATTTTTGTACCACATCATCTTGATGGCATGACATTACATCAAGCAAGGTTTCATGTTTTTCTGATCATTTTTTAATTTTTCGGAGTAAAAATGCCATGGCACTCCATGCATGTACACGTGTCCATGCCGTGGGACCAATATGTTTGAAAATTCCTTGTACTGTACATCACATGGAATTAACTCGCACACAAGTACACAAATATGATTTTTTAAACCGTTATGGTTAGCCATTGCATGTACATCTTGTTCAAATTTGACTTACGGTCATTAAATGGCTAGGAAATCATTTAAATGTCTTCAAAAGGTCAAACGACCCCTGAAATTTTCCAAATTTTCACATGAAAGTTTGTATCAGTGCATATTACACATAGAAAACATTTGAAGGCCGTAAGAGGAAGCTATCTGCCGTTCGCCATCAAACAAGCATTGTTTCCTCTCGGAACCACAAGCCCTCTAGTGAGTTGCTCTGGGTTTTGAGGGGTGCGTGTCCAAACTTTCGTCAAGCAAGCCAGTTTTCGTATCACATCATCTTGGTGGCATCACATTATGTCAAGCAAGGTTTCATGTTTTTCTGATCATTTTTTAATTTTTTGAAATAAAAATGCCATGGCACTCCATGCATGTACATGTGTCCATGCCGTGAGACCAATATGTTTGAAAATTCCTTCTAATTTACTACACATGGAACTAACTCGCACATAAGTCCACAAATATGATTTTTCAAACCGTTATGGTTAGCCGTTGCATGTACATCTAATTCAAATTAGAATTACGGTCATTAAATGGCTAGGAAATCACTTAAATGTCTTCAAAAGGTCAAATGACCCCTGAAATTTTCCAAATTTTCACATGACAGTTTGTATCAGTGCACATTACACATAGAAAAATTTGAAGGCCGTAAGAGGAAGCTATCTACCGTTCGTCATCAAACATGCATTGTTCCCTCTCGGAACCACGAGCCTTCTAGTGAGTTGCTCCAGTTCGTGAGGGGTGTGTGTCCAAACTTTCGTCAAACGGGCCAATTTTTTTACCACATCATCTTGGTGGCATGACATTACATCAAGCAAGTTTCATGTTTTCCTGATCATTTTTTTATTTTTTTTGGAATAAAAATGCCATGGCACTCCATGCATGTACATATGTGTCCATGCCGTGAGACTTATATGTTTGAAAATTCCTTCTAATTTACTGCACATGGAATTAACTCGCACACAAGTACACAAAATATGATTTTTTTAAACCGTTATGGTTAGTCGTTGCATGTACATCTAGTTCAAATTAGAATTACGGTCATTAAATGGCTAGGAAATCACTTAAATGTGTTCAAAAGGTCAAAGGACCCCTGAAATTTTCCAAATTTTCACATGACATTTTGTATCAGTGCAAATTACATGTAGAAAATTTTTGAAGGTCGTAAGAGGAAGCTATCTACCGTTCGTCATCAAACATGCATTGTTCCCTCTCGGAACCATGAGCCTTCTAATGAGTTGCTCCGGTTTGTGAGGGGTGTGTCCAAACTTTCGTCAAACATGCCAATTTTTGTACCACATCATCTTGGTGGCACAGGACATTACATCAAGCAAAGTTTCATGTTTTCCAGATCATTTTTTATATTTTGGAATTAAAATGCCATGGCACTCCATGCATCTGTCCATGCCGTGAGACCAATATGTTTGAAAACTCCTTCTAATCTATTGCACATGTAATTAACTCGCACACAAGTACACAAACATGATTTTTTAAACCGTTATGGTTAGCCATTACATGTACACCTAGTTCAAATTTGAATTATGGTCTTTAAATGGCTAGAAAATCAATTAAATGTATTCAAAAGGTCAAACGACCCCTGAAATTCTCCAAATTTTCACATGACAGTTAGTATCAGTGCACATTACACGTAGAGCAATTTTGAAGGCCGTAAGAGGAAGTTATCTGTCGTTCGTCAGCAAACATGCATTGTTCCCTCTCGGAACCACGAGCCTTCTAGTGAGTTGCTCCGGTTTGTGAGGGGATTGTGTCCAAACTTTCGTCAAACATGCCAATTGTTGTACCACATCATCTTGGTGGTATGACATTACCTCAAGCAAGTTTTCATGTTTTTAATTTTTTGGAATTTAAATGCCATGGCACTCCATGCTTAATTGTGTCATAGCCGTTAGATCAATATGTTTGAAGATTCCTTCAAATTTACTACATGTGGAATTAAATCGCACACAAGTACACAAAATATGACTTTTCAAACTGTTTTGGCTAGCTGCTGCATGTACATCTAGTTAAAATTTCAATTACAGTCATGAAATGGCTAGAAAATCACTTAAATGTCTTAAAAGGTCAAATGACCCCTGAAATTTTCCAAAATTTGACATGACAGTTGTATTAGTACTACAAATTTTCTCGTACATTTAAAACACCATTCGTTGCCACTTTACTCCAAATTCGTCTTCAATAGCTAATAAAAAATATCTACAACATCACACACAGTTGTTTTGTAGGAATCATTTGCGATAAAAAATTCTGGGTCTATTTAAGTCTTCCTCCTTAAGCTTTGTCGGCTCGTCTGCTCCAGTGCCGGCAACCCCCGAATCCACAAATCCCGATCCACATTCCCGCACCCCCTTCTTGCAAAGATGACACCATGGAAACGCTTCGTGAAGGCCCGTATGTTGGCCTTGTCCCCCCCCCCAAGCGCCGCCACCTATGCCGAGAGCGCGGCCGCCTACACCGAGAGTGCTGCCGCATCCGCATTGAGTGCGGCCGCTTCCACCAAGAGGGCATTTGCGGCAGCCGACAAGGCAGCTATAGCAGCCGAGACGGTTGCAGCTCCTGCTGCGATTGCGGCTGCAAATGCCGAGAGCGCTCAAGCTGCCGTCCGTGCCGCTGATGTCGCCCAGGCCCGGGTCAAGGCCATCCACGCCAAGATATTCCAGGCCACTTCGGAATCCAGCATGCAACCGACGTCCGAGAAGGTGGCGGTGCCATGGAGCACCTGCTTCCTCATGAGGTCGTCGAGCGGGAGCTGGAGATGCAGGAGGTGGCGGAGATCGAGGAGCGCCGAGAGGAGGAGTTGCGTGTGGCCCAGGTCGAGGTAGAGAAGAGTCTGTCCATCGAGGAATCGGCAGTGGAGTACAATCGTGAGCTCTCGCGCAACCACTACTACGAGTACTACAACCTTGAGGGCAGCACTGAGGACGAGGACAAGGACGCGGTCGACTTCAGCAAGGGGACGTGGAGTCCACCAACAGCGGCATGTCGCCAGGACAAGTCATCGACATCTCATCTCACACCTGCGATGCATAGGCCGTCCTGGCAGTGAATTTGTTAAAATTATTCGTACTTAGGCTTTGTTTTTAATGTTGGTCTTTTGTTAGAGCAATGTTTAGGTGAACTATCTCTTTTTAATTACTAAAATTGCTTGATTCAGTAAAACATGTCTATGTGCTATACGCTGTTTTGTGTGCCCAAATTAGCAAGCGATGTTAAATTATGCAATGACGTACGCGGGGAAATTTCCACCAAAATTTCAATTATGAAACTCATCCCATGCGCGTTAAGCAGAAGAATCGTTTGCGATGCACACTACCATTCAAAGTAAATGGTGTCCGGCGGCACTGCGCGCAAAGTTTCCCTCCACATTTTGAAATTTTTGGCCTACCACCGAAATATTCACCCTCCCTCTCCCCATCCCATTTTCTCCCCGACCACAAGTCACATTTACCATATTTCACCCTTTCTTCCTTCCTAAGCCATAGCCACTTCCTCGCTCTCTCCGTCTCGCATCCTACCGCCGGGGTCGCCATGGTCTTCTTCAAAGACCTCTCCAGCGGTTCTTCCTCCTCCTCCGACTCCTTCACCACCCGGGTAAGCCTCTCTTCTCTCTCTCTCTCGGGCTATGACTTTGAATGAAGGATTTTTACCCGGCGGTCAATTTGAGTCATTTCTTCCTCTTGTAGTGTGGAGCAGTGTGGCTGAAGATCTGTCTCCTCGTTGCGTGAAGCTAGTTGCGTTTGAATCTATGGACAGTGGGAGGAAGTTTCTGGCATGTGCAGAGAAGATTAGACCCTCTTTCGTTGTTACAAATCATTTGTTAGATGTGATTCAGACATTGTCACGGTCCCAATCCATTCATACCACACCTTCAATTAAATGCATCCTAAGACAGTGTCACAGTTTGTACCTAGTATCTAAAAATGTTGCATCTCATCAGCGGTGCCATGGGAAAATTATTTGGCACCGCTTCAGCAGTTTGCGGGGCCAACTTGTCCACACATCCGAGCAGCCAAGCGGCAAAATACTAAATCTTTATGGTACGAAGGAACTGGGCATCGGAGCAACTAGATGCTCCGGAGTTCGGGTCCCTAATTTTTTTTTCATTGCATCGGCTCGCCAGTGCAGGGTACCGGTGCGAGATGTAGCAACAGTTGTCTTTACACAGGTTTTGGCATACATAGTGGATGCCTTAGTGCTATTAGTTCTATGTTACTAAATTTGTGCATGTACACACCTATTAGTATCAATTTGCTGTCATCCAAACACTGTCGCTATGCTATTGCAGTTATATTTACCTTCCTCTTAAAATGTTCAGTTTGTTATTTATAGTACATGAGTAAGAACTTGTAGCGTTGTTGTAGTTAATTATAGCTTCTAATGTTTCAGAATTTGGTTGTTGTGTCAGTAGCAATTAATTCATTTGCACATTGATCTTTTTGAGAAGATATGTCATAATTAACCCATTTCTTCAGTTTTTCAAAATAAGTATTGGTGATTTTCTATGTTGCTATAAACCCATTTCCCCTACAATTGTTACTGATCTAGTTTTAAATATTATAGGATGAACGGAAGTGTTCTTACTTGGAGTGGGTTGATCAAGAGTGGCCACAATCTTTGAAGATGTGCCTAGCAAAGCTCTAGAGCATGTATCAGGAAGAGAACACAGGTAGGCTTAGAGATATTGTTATCAACGCTGAAGAATATTTGAAGATGAGCAATAAAAAGAGGAAGGTGGAGAATGAGCTTCGATTTTTTAAATCAAACTTTGATAAGATGGTGTTGGCGAAGGAGGAGGCACTTTCCCAGTTGGCCAGTGCAAAACAGGTTCTTATTGAACTGAAAGCAGAGATGGATAAGGCGAGTCTGGATGATCTCGATTAGGGAAATGAATATACTGTTCTAATATTGTTCTTATGAAGTTGAACTATCTATATGTTGTACTGTGTTGTTTTCCGGTAGCTATCGTACTGTGATGTTAAAATATATCTATGTGCCTGATATGAAAATGGCAAACAGCTGCTTGATATGAAATGTGAATTTGCATAATATTGGAATTATTAATTGTAAACTAATAAATCTGCCAAATGGGCCATGGAACTTTGCAAACGGTTCTAGAAGTAAAAGCGCTTGTGATGGATAGCCCAATGCCACACAGTTTTCTTCATCCAATCGTGTGTGATGTAGTTGATAAAAGCAAATGGTTAACCAAGGCAGAGCATGTGTGATAGTTACATGTATCACACACGAGCCTATACATAAACCTGTGTGGATGTACATACGAACGGAAACCTTTTCCCTGGATTGACTGTGTGGGTTGTACATGTTGGGGAACGCGGTAATTTCAAAAAAATCCTACGATCACGCAAGATCCATCTATGTGATGCATAGCAACGAGAGGGGGGAGTGTGTCCGCGTACGCTCATAGACCGAAAGCGGAAGCGTTATGACAATGCGGTTGATGTAGTCGTACCTTTTCATGATCCGACCGATCTTAGCACCGAACGTACGGTACCTCCGCGATCAGCACATGTTCAGTTCAGGGACGTCCCTTGTATTCTTGATCTAGTTCAGGCCGAGGGAGAGTTTCTTCAGCATGATGTCGTGGTGACGGTGATGATGAAGTTACCGGCGCAGGGCTTCGCCTAAGCACTACGACGATATGACCGAGGTGTGTAACTGTGGAGGGGGGCACCGCACACGGCTAAACAATGTCAACTTGTGTGTCCTAGGGTGCCCCTCTGCCCCCGTATATAAAGGAGCAAGGGGGGAGGCCGTCCGGCCCTTGGGGCACGCCAAGGAGGGGAGGAGTCCTCCTCCTAGTAGGAGTAGGACTCCTCCTTTCCTAGTCCAACTACAAGGGGAAGGGGGAAGGAAGGAGAGGGAGAGGGAGAGGGAAAGAGGGGATGCGTCCCCCTCCCCTAGTCCAATTCAGACTCCCCTTGGGGGGGCGCCACCTCCTGGGCTACTGCACTCTCTCCCCCCTAAGGCCCACTAAGGCCCAATACTTCCCTGGGGGGTTCCGGTAACCCCTCCGGCACTCCGGCTTTCTTCGAAATCACCCGGAACACTTCCGGTGTCCGAATATAGCTGTCCAATATATCAATCTTTATATCTCGACCATTTCAAGACTCCTCGTCATGTCCGTGATCACATCAGGGACTCCGGACTACCTTCGGTACATCAAAACACATAAACTTATAATACTAATCGTCATCGAACGTTAAGCGTGCGGACCCTATAGGTTCGAGAACTATGTAGACATGACCGAGACACTTCTCCCGTCAATAACCAATTGTGGAACATGGATGCTCATATTGGGTCCCACATATTCTACGAAGATCTTTATAGGTCAAACCGCATAACAACATACGTTGTTCCCTTTGTCATCGGTATGTTACTTGCCCGAGATTCGATCGTCGGTATCTCAATACCTAGTTCAATCTCATTGCCGGCAAGTCTCTTTACTCATTCGGTAATACTTCATCCCGCAACTAACTCATTAGTCATAATGCTTGCAAGGCTTATAGTGATGAGTATTACCGAGAGGGCCCATAGATACCTCTCCGAAACACGGAGTGACACATCCTAATCTCGTTCTATGCCAACCCAACAAACACCTTCGGAGACACCTGTATAGCACCTTTATAACCACCCTTTTACGTTGTGACGTTTGGTAGCACACAAAGTGTTCCTCCAGTATTCGGGAGTTGCATAATCTCATAGTCTGAGGAACTTGTATAAGTCATGAAGAAAGTAGTAGCAATGAAACTAACACAATCATAATGCTAAGCGAACAGATGGGTCATGTCCATCACATCATTCTCCTAATGATGTGATCCCGTTCATCAAATGACAACACATGTCTATGGTTAGGAAACATAACCATATTTGATTAACGAGCTAGTCAAGTAGAGGCATACTAGGGACTATATGTTTTGTCTATGTATTCACACATGTACTAAGTTTCCGGTTAATACAATTCTAGCATGAATAATAAACATTTATCATGAATTAAGGAAATAAATAATAACTTTATTATTGCCTTTAGGGCATATTTCCTTCAGTACATACGAACAAAACGTTTTCCCTGGATTGACTGTGTGGGATGTACATAAGAACGGAAACGTATTCCTTGGATTGACTGTGTGTGATATACATACCTACGAAAATGTTTTTCTGGGATTCACCGTGTGGGATGTACATACCTACCGAAATGTTTTCTGGGATTCACCGTCTGGGATGTACATGCCTACGGAAATGATTGGGTTTCCATGGGTCACCCGATCGCACATGAACTCATTTAGTGTCCCAGGAGGGCCTATCCCCGACGATTCCTGGGTTGTGTGGGAAGGACCCCCCCTATCGCCCACACTCACTTGGCGACGGTTCCAAATGTTGTCGCGGAAAGGGGTTTAAAACCGTTTGTATAGCACCGACACGTACCAGTGATTGATGAGATTAATAGTATATGAGTTGTAAAATGTGAAAATTATATCATTGGAAGGTCCTTTTATTTATTAATTTAACGAAATGCTTTGTGTAACTTGCATGTCATATATTATTGCTCTAACAAGTGGTCAAACTTAGTCTCAAAAAATGCATTAGGCCCTATGTAGATGGATAAAGGGAGTAGTATATGTGACGGACATCCCATACAAGTGTAGATGATTTTGCAAACTTAATTGGGGTCTTGAAACTGCATTCATACAACTGTTGCATGGGCAGCGCACATATGATCTCAGACCACCGTACTCAGCTTTCATAAACATTGGTACAGCGAGGTGCTATACAAACGGTTTTTAACCCCATTCCGCGATGTCATTTGGAACCGTCACCAAGTGAGTATGGGTGATAGGGGGGTCCTTCCCACATGACCCAGAAAATGTCGGGGATAGGGAGCCAAGATGCATATACAGTACTCCAACTCGTTTTTGCTCGCATTCCCATCGCAGTCGGTATTCTGTGGTGCTACATTTATGATGCGCAGCCCATCACAAACGGTTCACTATTATAGAACGTGTATGATAAGTTGATAATCACGCACATTCACTTTTCCTAAACCGTATGCGATAACTAATTAAGAAGATTAGCTAATTGTCGTATGAGTGTGGGACATGATTACAAAACGTCGGACCGTCATAACATCGTCGTACACGACAACTATCGCACACGCTATTCTATGCTGCAACGTTTATGATGCATACTTCATCAGAAACGGTTCATGGTTGTGAATCGTGTACGATAAGGCAAGTATCACAATTCTTTAGTTTGCTCGCACCATTTGTAATATTGTCTGACATCGCACGCGCTTTGCGAATGGCAACTATGTGCATGCTTGCACATGTTTCCTCTCTGTGAACCATGTCAGATTATGGTGTATATCACAAACATTTGTGTTTTACCAACCATGTGTGTCGTAACGACCTGGAGAGCGTAATTTCACCGTAATTTAATTGCTACTATTTCAAACTCTACTGGATTTGAATTTGAATGTATGCTATGACTTTATTCATATCCATCAGGTTCAACCAATGCATTATTCGATTCATAGGTACATATGTTCAAGAATTACATAAGAACCATATAAACAATGAAGAACCACAGTTGTATACTTGTACTATTAAAGACGGTAAAGAAAGAGGCGAAATACATTCTAGTTGCTGAACAAGGTGAAGCAGAATACCCATATTGTGCCCTCCTCCATGCAGAAGGCACGCACGACTCTATTCCGACCCCTTGTGATGGCCGACTGCCCATCCTTCACGGTCTTCATGAAAATATCTAGATAATCATCGTGTTCTGGTAGAAATACTTTAACCTTTGCATGCCCACCAATCATGTAGTTTGAGAGGTAATCTTGAGTAAACTGCTTTGGGAACCACTGCAAAGGAAAAATATTCAAACATTGTCATCTAACACAACTCATTATGGGCAGTCAAAAGAAGGCTGCAGAGTTCTTACTTGCCATCCTGCAGTTCGTTGTTGTCTTCAATAAAGTGTAAACAAATAGTTTAATTGCCATCTTTTGACCCATTTTATAACAATCTTTATCACCTTCCTCACTTGATGCTGGTTCATCGATATATCATTTCCCCATATGCAGAAAGGGTCGAAGCGCGGATCTTTAGCAATGACATATGCACCTAAAAGACTACAAAAAAAAGACACGTCTGTGACATTTTGGGCCGAACGAAAAAAATTTATATCATACATATGACACTTCTATGACGATAATTGTGACAAAACCCGGTATCATCATAGATGTGGTGGGCTCCTACTTCTATGACAAAAAATCATGACAGAAAATGGGCTTTTCGTCCTGGGCGGGCCAGAGACGCAGTTGCATGACATTCTTTGGACCGTCCATGACGGAAAAAACCATGGTAGAAGCGAGGGGGAGGAAAATTTCGAGGAGTTGCCGGTTACGGTGGGAGGTCGGGGGCGGAGCGATGCACGTTTCTCTCGTACGTACGCGCGTGTGTGCGAGGCGTTGGCTCTAACTGAACCCGAGCAAGGCGTTGGGCTCTAACTGAACCCGAGCGATTGCACTACAGGCTATGCGTTACTGAACCCGAGCGATCGATCGATGACTGTTAACTGAACCCGATGGAGCGATTCCTTCGCTACTGCTGCTAACTGAAGCCGATCGATGCTGCCTCTGGGATGAA